>NC_085139.1:185904349-186061854 GCF_024139115.2 Armigeres subalbatus
TCTACAAAATGTTGATCATCTGTATGTTTCCTAATGAAACAACAAAGAACCTCTTAAAGTCCGGATTCCGGGCAAATAAAAAGTTTTGTTTTGAAATTAAGATGACCCCTTTTCCAAGTAACAAATCGTCTGATCACAGAAGATAGATAAAAGTTTAATATTTTTCATAATTCGTTTGCGTTATTTATGTTGTAACATCGTTTTATGGATTCCGTAGAATGCTAGCGTTCTCTCCTAAACAAATTCCCTTATTAGAAATTTGCCTTCCAATGTTTGTTTACAACATGTTGAATTATGTTTTTCATTAAAAATACTTTCCTAAGGGACTGTTCGAGTTATCCGGCCTTCACATAACTTGTTCACTATTTTTTTTCTAGAAGGTTTTGTTCACTTTGAATTTAATAATAATAAATATGTAAGTATGAACATATATCACGTAACCAAACATATTTAAACAAATGCAACTGAAGCCGTCCACACCCTAATAATCAACGTTGAATATTGGCATCGCGAGTTGAACACGACTGCAAAAGTTAGAAAATTCCTCGTTGGCTAAAAATCTCTCATTCATCCCGCGGAAATCCCAATCTCATTCACATCTTTACAAAGAAAACAAAATAAAGAACAACTAATCCAAACTCATTCATCCCCATTCTATGTTTCGCTTCCCATCTGAACCCAAAAGGAACTGGGATGGATCCCGCATGGATGCACTGATCCAGCTTTGCGCGTCCCGCGGCGCGTCCTGTCCGGGCGCCAGACGCCCTATTTGTTGAAGATATCCTCCACCAGCTGCTTCGTTATGACTCGGTGCTTCCGGGTGGGGTTTACCTTCGGGCGCTGGTAGAGGCGAGCGTTGATGGCGTACAACCGCGGGGACAGGTCACAGCGGACATTGAACCACCAATCGCACACGAAGACGGCCTGCGAAAATTGCGTTCCATTGGGGCACAGGAACGTGGCTTGCCGGCCGTCGATGTCGCAATAGTGCCAACCTAAAATGAGTGCGGAATTAGGACAACTGGAAATGCAGTAGAGTGTTGTTTTGCAAAGTTGGAACATAAGACGAATTTACCTTGGCATCTAGTTTCCATGTCGGCGAAGAAGCCTGGATAGGGTTGTTCATCGCAGTAGAAATTGGTGTACGGTACGGCGGCCAGGATGGGATAGTCCGTTCCGGGGCGACCTGTGGTGATAAGATATATCGAAATTGTTTTTATCAGATTAAAACTAAACGGCCGTTCAATTCTTATTGTTTAGAATTGAAGTGCTACGTAATTCAATTACGAGCTTTAATAAAAATTTGAGGATTTCAACAAAGTACTATTTTAATCTGTTTTCAGTCTCATTAGATTTTTGTGCCTTTTTATCAATAAAGATATAAACAGAATTGATTACAAAAAAATGGAAAATTGGACAATCATTGAAAATAATATAAATTGGAATCTGGTGAATCAGACGAGAAAGTTGAAAAAATCTAATTGAGTGGAAAGATAGTGAATTGGGAAAATGGGAAGTTGTAAACATTCATGACTATGCCGCAAACGGGAATGCCTGAAAGCATGTAATTCCGGTTCAACGATGATTGACCCACAGAATTCCGTTCTGAAGCCTGAAAGATTTTCGTTTAGAAGCTCAAAGGGAATCTTTTGCGCTTCCGAACGAATTTTATTCTAGGCTCCAGAACGGAATTCTTTTTGGTTTCTAAACGGAATTCTTTTGGGCTTATGAACAAAATTCTTTTGGAGTTCCGAGCGGAATTTTCCTTTGGGCTCCCGAACGGAATTCTTTGGACTTTCGAGCGAAATTCCTCTGGGCCTTTGAAAACTGAATCCTTTTTACCTTCCGAACAGAATTCTTTTGGATTTTGAAAGTAATTGTTCTAGTTTTACGGACAGACTTCCGAATAGATTTTTTTTCGGATTCTGAACTGAATTCTTCTAAGCTTCTGAGCTGAGGACCCAAAAGAATTCCATTTGGAAGTCCAAAAGAATTTCGCTCTGAGGTCTAAAAGAATTTCGTTCGAAGGCTCAAAAGGATTAAAAAAAATCCATTCAGAAGCTCAAGAAAATCCGTTCGGAAACCCAAAAGAATTTTATTCGGAAGTCCAAAAGAATGTCGTTTGAAAACTCAAAGGGTCAAAGTCCAATAGGATTCTGTTCAGATTCAGAAGCCCAAAACAATACCACGCGGAGGTTCAAAAAAATTTATTCGGGGCCCAAAAGGAATCTTTTATGATTCCGAACGAAATTTCTTCTAGGCTTCAGAACGGAATTCTTTTGGACTTCTGAACAGAATTCTTTTGAGCTTCCAAAAAGCTATAAGAAGAATTGATTATGAAAAACCCTGTCCATGGATAAGGGCTTGACGTTGATATTTCAATTGTCTTAAAAGATTTTTATTTTATTTTATTTTGTTGTTTAATAGAGTGCTTTTTCAAACAAAGGTTAAGTTCAACACTAAATTAAAAAATTAGGATATTTTCCATTTTTTATATCTCTTTCACAAGAATATCGTTATTTTAATAGTAATGGTTTGAAAATAAGCTCCGTAGAGAAACTTTTATCATCTTACTTAAATAAGGTCAACAGTTATACCAAACACTTGAGGTACCATGCCTAAGTTAACTAATGTTAGTGTCGCAGATCTAACAACAGCCTATTGTAAATTTGGAGGTGCCAGGGCTCAGTAGGGTCTAACTAACATAACTCTAATACTAACAAGACCCTGAAACACGCTTATCCAAATAGCATACATATATTTATACTTGTAGTAGTACTAACAATAATTCATTTTGTACCCGTATGCTGAAGTAGAATTTTGGGAGCGGCAGGACTATGTCCAAGGCTTGACGACCCTCCCCATGGCCACTGCGAGTTAGGGGCCTGCCTAGGATGTGGTGGGGTTTGACGGTGGGCTCTGTTAACCTCTACAAAAGCTGCATGTGTCCATAAGCAGGCCCTATCAAACCCAGTCAACACATGAACGTAAATGGTGTCGTGTAGGATGCTGAAGTGCAGGCGATAGAGGTACTTTTCCACACAACATGTATGTATATCGTCTCCAATTTAGCATCTTGTATTGCACCATGTGCGATTTATGTAGACTGGGAAGCGACCGTGTGCCGCTCAAAGCCAAAGCCCAACACGAGTGCCAACCGGCACATCAGGATTAATACCAGTGAGATCCTGATTGGTATACTGGTCAAGGCAAGTGACAGACACGCGCCGAAAGTACAAAATAAACGATTGTAAAATGCACTAAATTTACATTCTTACTTAACGTCAAATAGAGATAAAATAAGGGTTGCTGAATAACATTAGCTTTCCGATTACTATCAATTATTTTCAATCCCGTTTCTTTTTACTTTTCTTACGTTAATGAAATGATAACGCGGCGCCTAATCCGAAATTCAAAAGAACAATCGCTCACTTTGAGCGATTGATTTTTATTCTCGCGAAGAATGAACAATTGAACAAATTAGGAAATGCTAATCTGCTGTGTAGAAGTTTCATAGGTCACATCACTTTCCATGGTGAATCCGATCTATGTTACTGATTACCCCCAACTAACACTACTTCCTTCCCGTGGTAAATGTGGAGATGCAGAGGTATTCTCGGTTTCTAGTAGCAACAATTACCACACTCACATTCCTCCCTTTCCCAACTGACTGTAAGGACTTGGCCGCGCCGCTATTGATCAATATTTGCGAGCTGCTGAAACGTGCACTTCGAGAATAGATGGTGAATCCCAACCACTATTTACTTGGATCGTAGTGCAATTTGCACCATTCTGATCAATCACGGGTAGCAACCATTGATATATACAGTCAGTCTAAGCTAAGCTAAGCTAAGCTAAGTATAGCTGAAGTAGAATTTTAGTAGTGAAAAGTAGAATTTGTAGATTTACTAATTTGGCATTGGAGATAGTAAGCATCTATATATCTTCTCGATAATCTTTTATTTTAGTCTCTAGCTGCATGGATCAACGCAAAAAAAAACTGTTTCTCTCTTCCTTCTATTGAGTTAGTTAGAAAATTAGCGGATATATAGGGGACATGACTTAGTGTTTCTCGTATTAAGACAAATTCCTGACCTTTACCTTATAATAAAATAAATGACCGATAGTAAAATAAATGACTGAAATTTAAAGATATCAAATAAATAATAATAAGAAAATTATTTTGAGCTTTTTAGTGATGTTTTCATCTGTCATAAGACAGTTTGAACAATCCATTGAGTTCCACCACTTATTGTATCCTGACAGATACGTGTTTCGACCTCAACAGTAGGGCCGTCTTCAGTGTTTGTACGTCAGAGTCGAGTCAAGTACAAGACACTGAAGACGCCCTTGAGGTCGAAGTATCTGTCAGGATTGAGAGTATTGGAGTTCAGTGGGATTGTTCAAACTTCTTATGACAGAAAAAAAATAAATAATAAAACGAAAATAAATACATGACCATCGTGGACAGAAAGATAAGAGACAGAGTTCTGTTTAGAATAGTTAATTGAGACCATTGCACTCACAAGATAGAGAATAACTAGTACCACTATTATTGCTACAAGACTAATACTTGACCACTTACGGAAATGAGGATGAACCATATGACGCGTTGAATATTGATACCTGAATCTGAAACACTGAATTTTAGACCTCATTATTTTAATAAATAATAAAGGTTTGAATATTAGAAAGGAATAGAACTTGACCAAAAAAGCAATTACGGAACAACTGGACAGAAATTTTGATAATGATCACTATTAGACTACTGAAACTTCAACATATGACATTACTGTGACGATAGGATACAATTAACTCGACGACGTATTGACAAACATCCGATACTCAACCGTGTTAAAATAAGGGAGCTCTTCAATGTGTCCATTTATTACAATAGTACTTAAATTAATCTATTTTGAAACTACCTACCAGAATGATATCATTACATCTTTATTCGAAATTGTTACTTGGAAATGCAACAGTACCACCCGTTGTCAACATAGACTACTATTAGGTATTGAATGTCGGCTCCAAGTAACTAATAATTAAATTTACATGTTAACTACTTATTCAGAAAACATCTATTATATGTTGAGCTTCATTATTTGTTCGGTTTATAATTGACGAACTGTAGATAGAAAAGAATAATGTATCGTATGATCACAATACAAACCCAGGCCGCAGTGACCTAGTGAACAGCATAGCAGTCGTCTGCTAGTATTGTGTATCACATGGAAGCCCAGCCGAGATACCAGTCTATTAAGACTACAGCTGGTCAACTCTCGAAAAAAAAAAAAAAAAGAAGAATTGATTATGAAAAAAATGAATAATTGGACAATCATTGAAAATAATATAAATTGGAATCTGGTAAATCATGAGATAAGGATGATGACCGTGCATTTCGTAGTTGCTACTCCGTGATCGACCAAAACAATCGCAATTGCACAGGGAATCAATGGATGGAAGCTGGGATGTGCACTCCCTCAATGTGCACAGTCCGAAACTCTATTTTTGGAAGGTCGATAACGGCGCTGGCCACGTCCTCACGGTCATCGGGGATAAATTGGAATCTGGTAAATCAGGCGAGAAAGTTGAAAAAATCTAATTGAGTGGAAGGATAGTGAATTGGGAAAATGGTAAATCTTTAATATTCATGATGATTAATCCCCAGGATCTTAGAACAGATCCTTCCCTGCTACAGTAGAGATTTGTTCTGGGCATCCGAAAGGAATTGTTTTGAATTTCCGAGCAGTATTCTTTGAGCTGATCACAAGGTTAAAACGGCTTTGTTCGGAGGCTCAAACGGATTCCATTCGAGTGCCCAAAATAATTCCTCTCGGAAACCCAAAAGAAGTTCCTTTCGGAAGCACTAAAGAATCTTTTTGGGGCTTCCGAACAAATTTGTTGAGGCTCCGTGTGGGATTGTTTTGGGCTTTTGAACGGAATCCTTTTGGACATACGAACGGAATACTTTTGAGTTTCTGATCAGAATTCCGTTAAGCTTCTGAAGCTTCTGAATTTGTTGACACTTAAGAACAACATTCTCTTGGTTTTCCGAACAAAGTTTCTTGAGCTTCTGAACGGAATTCTGTTGGGTTTCTGAACGGAATGCGTCTGAGCTTCCAAACTGAATCCTTTTAAGCCTTCGAACGAAATTCTTTTCTTATGAACGGAATAGTTTTGGACTTCCTAACGGAGTTCTGTCTGAAAGTTCCGACGGAATTCTTGTGGGCCTCAGAGCGAAATTCTTTGGGCTTCTGAACGGAATATTTCTGGAATCCTTTCGAGCTTCTGAACGGAATCCTGTTGGGCTTCTGGGCTGTGTAATGTATCGATACGCATTGAATCGCATTGTGTTGCGGAGTTTAGGTTCGCCTCAGTCGCAAAACTTTTCGTAAATATTTCGTTCAGAAGCCAAAGAATTCCATTCAAAGGCTCAAAGGATTCAGTTCGGGAACTCAGAAGATTCCGTTCAGAAATCTAAAAAATTCCGGCGAAGCTCAAGAACTCCGTTCGGAAACCCAAAAGAAATTTGTTTGGAAACTCAAAGAGTCAAAATGTCAAAGCCCCGAAAGAATTCCGTTAGGAAGTCCAAAACTATTCCATTCAGAAGCCAAAAGAATTCCTTTCGAAGGTTCAAAAGGATTCAGTTCGGGAACTAAGATGGATTCCGTTCAGAAATCTGAAAGAATTCTGTTCAGAAGCTCAAAGAACTTCGAGCGGAAACCCAGAAGAATTTTGTTCGGAAGCCCAAATGAATTTCGTTTGGAAGATCAAATGGTCAAAGTCAGTTTGGGAAATCAGATTCCGTTCAGAAACCTAAAAGGATTCCGTTCAGAAGCTCAAGAAACTCCGTTCAGAAACCCAAAAAAACTTTGTTCGGAAGCCCGGAAGAATTTCGTTTGGACGCCCAAAGTGTCAAATTCCAAAAGGATTCCGTTCAGTCCAAACAATTCCACCCGGACTTCTGAACGGAATTCTTTTGAGCTTATGAACAACATTCTTTTGAAGTTCTGAATGAAATTCCTCTGGACTCCTGAACGGAATTCCTTAGACTTCCGAACGAAATTCTTCTGGGCTTTCCAAATGAACCCTTTTGATCCTTCGAACGGAATTTTTTCGGGCTTCTGAACGGAATATTTTTGGACTTCCAAACAGAATTCTTTCGGGCATCCGATCGGAGTTCTTTGAACTCAATCGATTTTTGGCTTCGAATGGGGTTCTTGAAAAACCCTTATGGTTTCAACAGAAGCCTCCGATTGGAATTGTTTTGGGTTTCCGAACGGATTTATTTGATCGCAAATTTTCAGGGCTTCTGAACGGAATAGTTTTTCACTTCCTTACGGAATCCTTTTTAAGCTCTCAAACGGAAATCCTACGGCTTTCCGAATAAAGTCCTTCTGAGTTTCCGTAAAGAATCCTTTTGAGCCTCCGAGGATTTCTTATGAGTTTCTAAATGGAATTCCACTGGGTTCCTGAACGGTGTACTTCTGGACTTGGAAACGTAATCCAAGATAGTGATTTTGGACAAATGCAAAAATGTGGGTCTCAGAGGGTTAACGAGCTCGCTACTTTTCAAAATTGAGATTCTAAGTTTAGGAATGGAGAGCGAGACGCGAACATTAAGAAGTGAGAAATGAGACGTGACAAGTGAAAAATGAGAAACAAGAAGTTAAATGTAAGAACGGAGGAATGAAATCAAGTGAGAAGGGAAAAGTGAAGAATGGGATAGGAGACGTGAGAATTGAGAAATGAGATAAGTATGTGAGAATTCTCTTCTAAATTGTGAAAAGTTAAGAGAAATCAGTAAAATGTGAGAATTGAGAAATTAAATGTATGACAAGTGGTACACTAATCGTGAAAAGTGCGAAGTAGGAAGACGGAATGAATATTGAAAACTTATTAATGAAAGCTTCAGGTAAAAAGGAAAAGGTGGAGAGTTAGAAGCGATACGTTGGGAGTGAAACTGACATGTGGGAAATAAGAAATATGAAATGAGAAATGATAATTAAGTTAGAAGCGAGACGCCAAAAGTGAGAAATGTGATGTGGGAGGATAAGAAATGAAATGTGAGAAGAGAGAAGTGAAGAGTGCGAAGTGACAAAAGAGCTCAGAAGTAATGAGAATTTAGAAGTGAGAATTGAATAGTGAGAAAAAGGTCATGAGGTATGAAAAGTGAGATGCAACAAGTGTTATAAGATGTGAAGTGAAAAGCAAAGCGTGAAGCTTGAAATTTAAGAAATGAGAAGCAAAAAGTGAGAAATGGGTTGTGAAAAGTGAGTAATGTTCAATCGATGAAAAAAAAAATGAACAATTGTGAACATGAAATATTAATTTTTGTGTTCTGCTTATTGTGGAAATAAAAATTGCCAATTTTCGCATAACGTAATTTATGGATCTTCCCTACACGGAAGAACTTAACTACCCCAAAGTGAATTAAATCCACCCAACTTCGAAATTCCGTACGGAAAGCCAAATTTCAGTAAATGGAGTCTAATTAGTTTTCTTTTACTCCCATATTAAAAAAGTACCTAGCGTAAGTTCTATTTATTCAACTATTTATTCACTCAATTTCGACCTCAGACTACAAACCCAAGTTTGGCTTCCCGTATCGAACTGACGTCGGTGTAGTGTTATTATGCTCCTTTGTTTTTGACAACAGAAGAAAGAGTGAATGAAAGAGAAAAGAAAAAATAACACAAATTAAGTTTAAAAATACTTAAAGCTGGGTACTTTTTTTCTTCATATATAAGGCATAACGGGGCCGAATTTCTTAGGTTTTTAACCGTATTTGTAATGACAACCGTCTCCTATTCACATTGATATTCGATAAGTGCGGTTTCGTTGGGGGCTTCTGGTGGTTCGCTAGTTGGGCCATAAACCCGTATTTCGCTAGTTGGGATGAAGTTGTGCTCCAATTACCGAACGATCACTATACTTCGACGTCGGTGTTATTATGATTTGCTTTAACTAGTTGACATGAAGTAGAATGATTGTTGTTCACCGGGAGAATCGGTGTCTGAGAATACTTTTCCATTTGGTGGTGCTGTAGCTGTTTGTGCCGAATAAAAATATTATAGAAAAACAATACAATTTATTGTAACATCACCATAAAACACAATAAATTTGCAATAGATTTTTGTAGATGAAATAATAGAAATACATTGGAATGTATTGTTATAAACCATTCATTAAATTGTAAATGAAGTTTTGCATTAGAACGTACGGTTTTAAGTATCGTAACTATACAAAATCTGAGATTTTTTTCATACATTTGTTTTGTCAAACAATAGAGTGTATCGTAAATATATTGTTGAAATATCCGAAGAAACCGTTCAAATTACATTAGATTGAATTGTATTTTTATAGTAAAACAATACGATATTGGATTTTTTTACAATGAAATTTTATGAAAAATAATGCATATTTGCAAAAGATATTTTAGTTACTAGATAAAGATTATCGCTGTCGTCGCTGTCCGGAACATCTTTTGCTGACGAGGATAGGGCGCTAAATGTCAATGAAGGAAAATCCATACGATTTGACAGCTTGTACAACATGTTCCGGACAGCAGAACAAAGGGAACCGAAGCGACAATCTTTATCTAGTAACTATTTTTTTTTTATATTTGCGGCAATTGAATAAATATTGTTATGTTGCTTATATGCAATTTGAACAAAATTTTCAGAAGTTATCAATGATTAAAATTTATGCTAAATGTTCTAAAAACAATTGGAAGTATAGTTACATTAGAGAACTATGTTGACGTATTATATCCACGGTGTTGATACAATATGGACAACCATCAAGAAACAATATATCCTATTGTATATCATAGAGCGTATAGTAATTCAATTGTTTACACTGTTGAGCCTGTGGTACACTTTTATCCGGGTGTTGCTGCAATTCCGATAGTCAGGGAATCAGTGATCAACACGCATCGTCGATCTTTCTTTTCAATTATCAATTTATAATAACTTGCCAGCTCATTTGATAATTGTATTTTGATTTCAAACATTTACCGTTAAGCTGGAAGAATGAAAGTAATAATAAAGCGTTCCTTCCGTGTTGAAAACGCAAGTAGATTTTAACTTGAATCCGGAAAACTTGTCTCAAACTCTTTTTTCTTCCTACCACGAAACCATATCGCCAAATAGAAGATTTAACGGGACTTTTGACAATTTGCTGGTATTAGTAAGGTTTATATTTGAATGATAATTCTGTGTTAACCATGAAATGTGGACGGAGAAAGATCGTGCACTAGACCATTCATTGCTTATTTGATAGTGGTAAAAACAATTTTGCGCTTTTTCATAGCGCTGAATATCATTGTCCACCACTTCAATCCCCAGTAGTTTCATACTAGTTCTTAAGCAGTCTCGTAGAGTAAATCAAGGTTACTTCACTAACTTCACTACTAACATCAGGTCGTACTAAACGAACGGTGAAATCCCCGAGCACTGCGAACGAATTTCGGATAAACATTTAGTCGATAATGCCTTTAGTCTAAAAAAACATTTATGTAAATGTCCATGTCGAATGAACATTTAGTAGAATGGAAATTTAGTCGAATTATGAAAGTGTATCTCAGTATTATAAATCGTTAAAAAGTAATTTAGGTAAATAGGTAATTAGTCAATGGACTTTTGATTAAATTTTCCTTATTAAAGCGAAACGTTGTTCTTTTAATTATAAGGAAATTTTGTTGGTTTGTCTCTTAGTCAAGATGATCTCAGATTATATTTTCAGTGAAAATAACAAATAAACAAAAAGGTACACCAAATTTTAAATAAAGCTCTGTGATAAGAGGCAAGGCAAATCGTCAATACCTGAAAAAGCATGCATAAAAATAGTTAAATTCTATATGTCTGTATGTCTTACATCATAGAAAATGAAAAGTATATCTTCTGAATCTCTTCTCGCTGGTAGTACATACAAAATGCCCCTTGTTCAGCTTCGTATCGGCAGATGATTATTTGGTCCGCATTACAAACATCAGCTAACCATCGATATCCCGATATCCATTTATCTATAAGGTGCATAGATATTAATAGGAATTCAGTGGACGTAAAGAATTTTAATCAACAGCGGAAGAAACGAATAGTGAAACTGAACAAACGGAATCTACTGGAGACCCTGGTGGGCTAGAGAAAAATGAAAAACCTACAGAAATAGCAAAATATTAGGTACCGATGGGGAAATAACCATTGCTTTATTTATTTTTTTTATGCAAATTAAAAAAAAACGAATGACGTTTGATCAAATAACATTTTGTTGCAAGGACGTTTAGTCGAAAAGACATTAACTCGAATGGACATTTAATTGAAAGTAAATATTTATCTGCTTTCGTCTAAATGTTCAAAATCTACTTTCGACTAAATATCCATTCGACCAAACGTTCATTCGACGTAGGGTTCTTTCTACCAAAAGTCATTCGACCAAATTTCTCACGTCTTTAGTGGACTAACAATTCATTTTCGACTACATGTCCATTCGACCAAATGTCATTCGACTAAATGTCACCAAATTATTTCATTATGAAATGTCATTACAAATCAACTTTTAAAATGTTCAAAATCATCACCAGATTTAAATAATTTGGATTCCTTTCCATCCCAATCGTAATCTGCCGTAATCTGAAAAAGTGACGTATGCGCCATTTTACAACATACATGTTTTCCATTTTTCTGTTAAAGAGGACGATAAGTGTGTGGGGAATAAAGTGAGACGGGAAAAAGGATTCGTGTTTTTGATTCGATAAAAATAATGAAATAAACATAACTATTTTAAATGACAATAATAAAAAATGATAACGTATTTGAAATTCAACCGTAGTAGGCATTTGAAATGCCAGCATACTAAGAAGCTAATGAAGGCATTTGAAATTCAATCTCAGTAGGCTGACAGGAATTCTATATTGTGCGAATGAAAATAAACGATGGTCATTCATGTTCATTTCTTGGAGCGTAAGCACGCTCTCCAATTTTAGGAGTTGAAGACAAATTTTCCGCTGATTGAAGAGCGAGGATTTGTAAGGTTACGACAAAGTGCTACTCGTTAACATCATTTTTGGGAAATGGCGTATACGTCACTTTGCCAGATTACGGCAGTAATGTTTATTTTCTATCCTCGAATCAACCACGTGTAGATACTTTCGTCCGTTCAGTATAACATTTGTGCACAAGAATCAAGTTGCAGAACTGTAGGACAAGAAAAAAGGACTGACTCGCTTGATGCACGGCAGAATATCAGTGTCCTAGGTTTTATTTCAAATTGAGGCAAATGCTTGTTGCGAATTGATTTCATTTGAATCATTACAAAAGAAGGCAATCGAATTGCAATTGGCACTATGTATTGCAGTTTTTCATTCGCTGAAGAAAATAGTAACAGACTCCGTAATGTCCCATGCCTACACAAAAACGCTTGCAAAAAGGTATTAAAACTGTTACATCTTTGGGTAGAAACGAGGCGAGGACTTTTCCTCAATTGGGTTGTTAAGCAAAAAAAAAATAAGAAAATTATTTTGAGCTTTTTAGTGGAATGTTTTCACCTGTCATAAGACGAGTTTATACAATCCATTAATTCCACCACTATGGTATCTTGACAGATACGTATTTCGACCTCAAAAGTAAGGCCGTCTTCAGTGTCTCGTACTTGACTCGACACTCGACATTTGGCTGGCAAACATTACCGCTAGGCAATGGTTAAACTCACTGGTATTTTTTAACAGCAAGGAAGGGACCCTGATCAATTACTTATGTTTTGTATTTATAGATATAGTGACGATTTTATCACATTTTCAATGATGATATGATCAAAATATTTTACCTACTTGTGACATGAGCATTGAGTGGTTCAAAAATTTATTTTGCTCCACAGTGCTCATCTGATTCTTTCTTTACCATGTTCTGAGAGTCCTCTGAAAATTTGAGCTCATTTGTTAAAACTGATTTAGCACAAGCCGTTTCAAGTTTGCATGCAAATTAGTATGGGAAAAATTATTTTTCGTTGTACTGGTAATGACGCTTCCCCCATCAAGCGCAGGTTAAAAGAAAATCTACATAACTAAAGGAATACTCAACAGCTTTCCTCGAGTGTAAGTAAACCGCATCTCAATTAATCGTTCAATAATTCATGATTAGACAATGTTTTCACTACGTAAAACACTTTTTTGTGAGTTGATTTGCATTAAAATATATTAGGAGAAATATCAATATATTCAAGGGAGATCAGGGATATTGCTGTTACAATTATTTTAAATTGAATGCTCAAAACTACATTATTTTGAGAGTGCGTGGAATTTTTTTTTTTCAAAGCTTTTTTTACAGCTACGGCAGCCAAAATCTTTTTTTCCTAAATACTCTTATAATAGGTTTTATAGTGTTTATGAGGCCACTTATGCATATTTACACTTATAGTGGTCATCGGGAAGTTGTCGTGTAATATTGGGTTTTATTATTAGATCTTATTAATTGATCTTAAAAACCATCCCTAGAGCGGAATAAAACTATGTTGCTATGTTGTAATGTTGTTTGGGATATCACCGCATGGCTAAGGAAGGCTTTTATATTACTATGGTAGATTATTATTTAGCATGATCAATCGTTTTGAATAATTTTATGACACCAGTTAAACTTATTCATTCGCATAACAAGTTTCAATTTTGGCAGGTGTTGAGAAAGAATTGGGTATATATGTAAAAGATATTGAACCAGTGCATAATCTCCATCCAAGCGTTTCTCAGCTATTTCAGAGGATTACATACATTTATCGAGTTTGGCTTCGTTACGCTCTTTGACGCTTGACTTCAATAAACAAGTTATTTAGACTATAACTTGGTAATAATCAATTCCTCTTAATTTTTATATGATGATTGGAAGAAAAAATCGAAACTCATTTAGTAGTGACGTGGTAAATAATTGACTGTTTACAACTAAAGGTTCCGTTTAAGGAGAAACAAAAGTTGTTTGGGACCCTCAGTAGATTTTTTCAAATAGTCACGAAATGAAAGCAAGGTCAAACACAATGGATACGTTTGCGTGCGTTTGTACAGTTTTCCCATGGGAAAACGTAAAACTCTAACCGAAGGTAAACATCAATTGTCATAAAAATGAGGAAAAAGTTATAGTCTAAATAAATCAAACAAAGATGGGAAAAAAAAAAAAAAAAAAAAAAAAAAAAAAAAAAAAAAAAAAAAAAAAAAAAAAAAAAAAAAAAAAAAAAAAAAAAAAAAAAAAAAAAAAAAAAAAAAAAAAAAAAAAAAAAAAAAAAAAAAAAAAAAAAAAAAAAAAAAAAAAAAAAAAAAAAAAAAAAAAAAAAAAAAAAAAAAAAAAAAAAAATGCGTTACTACGTGATTGGGCAGGAAGAAACAAATAGGAGGAAAATCAATAAAATCAGATAAAAAATTGTTACACTAAATAAACTGTTTTACAACTAAAGGTTCCGTTTAAGGAGAGAAAAAAGTTTTTGGGACCTGTAGATTTTTCAAATAGTCACGATAGAAAGCTTAAAGGGTCAAACACAATGGATACGTTTGCGTCGTTTTGACAGTTTTCCATGGGAACTGTCAAAACACCTGCTGTATCATATATAACTTAAATATATTTCACGTAGTGAAAGTATTAGCGATGCTCATTTTTTTGTCACACCTCGTTGAATTATGTTGATTTTATGAAACCAATGATGATTTCTTTTCAAATTAACTCGCATGCATAATCAATTTTGAAATTCACAATTGATATCAATTTTGAATATGATTTGTCAGGAGAAACGAACTTTTGTGCAAACTGCCCGATATGAGTTTGATATAAATACAATTCAAACATGATTACGTTTGGTACAATCTCTCTCATATAAAAATGAGTTTGCATTTCCCTTGAGGCAATATAACTCACGAACAGGTTGACCGATATGTACGGTTTCTCATTAATTAATTCGTCTGGGACTGCTGTGTTATAAAATATCACTAAATTTTGAGGAGAAAGTTGAGAAAATGTGAAAATGAAATTTTGATGCGAGTTGTAAGAAACCAATACAATCGCGTTAAAAATGATCTAGAGTGCGCGCTATAGTCTCAACAATTGACAGTAGAATGCAAAATAGTCGACTCTATAAATCTCGATTTCTATATCTGATATCTCTCCTATGTCGATGGTTTCCTCGGTCCCTTCAATCTACTACATTTTGGCTTTCTACATCTCGAAAACTTCCCTATCTTGAAATCTTTCTATCCGATGTTTTGTAATCGTATTTTGTTCTGGATTCACTCTCCTTATGTCGATATTTTCAAATTTTTTAGGCTATGGCCACATTTGGACGATAACATACAGATCAACAATAAGAAATGATATTTGTTTTGTTGTCGTTTTCATAGCAACAAGCTGTTTTGGATCTAGTTGTGTTTTTACCTTAAATTTTCCTTCCATTCTTGATCTCTCCCTATCTCGATGGTCCTTCAATATCGAGATGTGGAAGCGACTTGTAATATAATCCCGAGCAAGGTCGGGTACGTTCAACTAGTTTTTTCTTGCGAGTATCGAAAATAATCTATTAAATCCCAAAATATCTGATATTGGATAGCGAAATCGAGAAAGCACAATTAAATAGGCGTAATTAAGTTGTGAAATATCTCCATATTTACGTTTTGAAAGGGCAAGTGAATTGAACAACTTAGTTGATTGCAATTTACTTGCCAGAGAGAAACATGATTCACTTACTGTCCGTTCAAGTAGAGTTGAGCGAAGGTGTTTGGACGTATTTAATCCAAGCGACTTGTTCAATTCACTTTCCATGTCTAAATGTAACAAAATAATCACCATTATGATAAGCGCAACATAACAAAACACGCAATCGGATAGTGTCATCTTCTATGCTTTCCACTCAAGATACATATTCATTCAATCAATGGTGGGCAGCAAAACAGTTTCAATTCATAAAAGTTGAAACGCAGGTGTTAAGTTCCAGTAGAATTTAGGACACCGAGAGGAAGAAGAATGATGCATTGAATAATATCGAGTAATATTCAGAAAGATTAATCAAACTTCTTGCTAGAAAATGATAGAAATATTTACGAGTGGACAATCATTTTAATGTTTGCGGAACAGCTTTCACAGTTGAACGATTGAACAAAGCTGTTGTCTCTTTTGCTGCTTCATCAAAATATTTCAATGATGTTTATTCGGTAATCAGTTATAGGGTAGCAATACGTAACTACGTAATAAAATGTTTTATTTATGTGGTTTGTGATCAGTACTTCGAAACGCTTTGAATCTATGAGAGTATAAAATAACAAAATTGGATTGACAATCAGTTTCAAAGATGAATTCTCGGAATGGCTCTCCTGGCATGGATGTTGATTTAAGGACAATGCTAAAACTGCTGTTGTAATGATGCTGTAATGGCTTCAAAGATCTCCGCCAATAAATGGAACAAATATGCCAAAGCCGTTGATTTATCCATGTCAATTAGATACAAATATACTAGAATTAGTGGGCAGGAAAATAAATGTGTCTGGTCGCATTTTACAGGTCATTATGATGCACTGATTGTGACCACTTTTGGTGAATCCTGTCCTTTGCGTCAAAAAGTAGCGCATCTATAACTGACAATTGAGCGTCCAGTTGTTCCAACATAAATTGGAACTATAGGACGGTGCAATTGATAAATGAGATCTACAGAAGTCTAGGCTGGATCAAAAGTATGAACAACTTCGCGAAACAACTCAAACTCCCCATCATTGCTAATTAGAATCGAAGGCGATAACTCAAACATTTGTGGATGTTGCTCCAGTAAGAATATACATTTATCTGAACTCCACTGAGAACTTAAACGAGCCTTTATCAGGGTTTGCAGAAATCTCTCTCTTAGAGGCAGCAGGGACTATGTCCAAGGGCTTGACGATCCCTTTCCAGGCCATCTGCGAGTTGTGGCGCCTGCCTAGGATGTGGTGAGGTTTGACAGTGGGCCCTATTAAACCTCTATAAAAAGCTGCATGTATCCGTAAGTAGGCCCCACCAAAGCGACCGTGTGCCGCTCAAAGCGCACAAGCCCAAGTCCTGGTGTTAGGTGGGACGCTAAACAGCCCTGACACGACGACCCTCCGGCGAGACAGGAGGTTTGCACAGGCCCAATAAGCCGCCTGGAAAACCAATAATTACGAACAATATAAGAGATAATGCGACTCGATATGATCGGCAAAGACCTAGGCGATGAAATAAGGGTCACAATTGGAAGCTTGGAACATGGAACTGCAAGTCGCTAGGTTTCGCAGGTTGCGACAGGATGATCTACGATGAATTACATCCCCGCAACTTCAACGTCGTGGCGCTGCAGGAGATTTGCTGGACAGGACAGAAAATGTGGAAAAGCGGGCATCGGGCAGCTACCTTCTACTAAAGCTGTGGCACCACAAACGAGCTGGGAACCGGCTTCATAGTGCTGGGAAAGATGCGCCAATGCGTGATTGAGTGGCAGCCAATCAACGCAAGGATGTGCAAGCTGAGGATTAAAGGCCGTTTTTTTAACTATAGCATCATCAACGTGCACTGCCCACACGAAGGGAGACCTGACGACGAGAAAGAAGCGTTCTATGCACAGCTGGAGCAGACATACGATGGATGCCCACTGCGGGACGTCAAAATCGTCATCGGTGACATGAACGCGCAGGTAGGAAGGGAGGAAATATATAGACCGGTCATCGGACCGGATAGTCTGCACACCGTATCGAATGACAACGGCCAACGATGCATAAACTTCGCAACCTCCCGCGGAATGGTAGTCCGAAGCACCTTCTTTCCCCGCAAAAATATCCACAAGGCCACATGGAGATCCCCTAACCAAGAAACGGAAAACCAAATCGACCACGTTCTAATCGACGGTAAATTCTTCTCCGACATCACAAACGTCCGCACTTACCGCAGTGCGAATATTGAATCCGACCACTACCTCGTTGCAGTATGCCTGCGCTCAAAACAACAACAACACGTACAACACGCGTCGAAGTCGGACCCCGCGGCTTAACATTGGGCGGCTACAAGACGGTAGACTAGCCCAAGACTACGCGCAGCAGCTGGAAGTGGCACTCCCAACGGAAGAGCAGCTAGGCGCAGCGTCTCTTGAAGATGGCTGGAGAGATATTCGATCCGCCATTGCACAGTGGTCCAGGTAGCATACAAAGCGGTAATAAGTTGTTCAAGCCGAACATAGCAAAGATAGAAAAAAACTTTGTTCTACAAAGTTGCTCCTAACGGTGAGGGGCTTTTTGAGGTTTTCATAAAAATTAGGGTGGGCCACATTTGAAAAAAATTAAATTTAAAACTTTTTCATTTGCAGAGATACGGCTATACAATGTTCCGCGAAGTTATAGTTCAGCCAGATTCCAAGAATTTTGCTAAAAAAATTATTTCTCTAGCTCTTAAATTGACTGATTTAGAGCAATTTTCCCAAGTTTACTTAGGGTGACCCTCAAAAAAACAGTTTTTTGCTCTAACTTTTTTGTTTCAAATTTCTCAGCAATGTGATGTTCAGAGCACTTTTTGTGCCTTGCAAGGCGCAACTTTTCATGGACTTAGCGTTGCCATATCTCATGCGGATCAAAAGTTATTGAGGTTTTTCTTCGAAAAAAACGTTTTCTTCTAACGGCTGTATTTATGAATGGCGCAAACATTTTTTCAATCTGTTTTCTCGACCTTATTCTACTACTTTCAGGCTTCATTTCAGGGTGTTTAAATCGAGGGGATAATTGAACATAGCCCCATATTATTGCAATGAAAAATTACCGTTTTTTTCCATTTTCGAGCACTAATTTACTATTTTTAAGTGTTTTGCTTCCATGGCTTACTTTGTGATATGGCAAACGCCACACCATTTAGTTATAGAGCCTGAGCAGAAGCTAATATCTTGAAAACAGCAGTTTTTATGAACTTGATATGAATAAGAGGTAACATGACGAAAATAATAACAAAATTAATATCCAAAATAAATAGGCATAACATTATCAGATATTTTAATACAAAACAAAAATAATGATGTTTTCCCTTTGCTATTGTAATAACAACATATATGGTTATGCTTTGAATATTTTGTATATTACTTTTTGTTATTTCGTATCTTATACATGTCAGTAATTTTCGCTGAGACCGAGCCACTATTTGCACAAGGTCTTTGAAAATGCCCAAATTTATGTTCATTAGACTGCTTTCGGCGAGTTTATTAGGGATCCGAGTTTAATTTTTCAGAAAGATGGACCCCTCGTTAGTTATGGACGAAATCACTTTTATGGACCCCTCGATTTTTGTCAATTCTTGATTCACCAAAACTGTCATAACTGCAACATTTCTCAACCGATCTTATGGATCAGCATATCGTTGGAAAGAGGAAGAGTGTATCCTCAATTTGCAATAATAACAAACCTCAAAAAGCCCCTCACCGTTAGGAGCAACTTTGTAGAACAAAGTTTTTTTCTATCTTTGCTATGTTCGGCTTGAACAACTTATTACCGCTTTGTATGCTACCTGGACCAATGTGCATTGGTAGCACTTGGCACGGTGCCCCCGGATCAGAGAAACGACTGGTATGACGGCGTATGTGAGCATTTAGTAGAAGAGAAGAATGCAGCATGGGCGAGATTGCTGAAACACCGCACGAGGGCGAACGAGGCACGATATAAACAGGCGCGGAACAGACAAAACTCGATTTTCCGGAGGAAAAAGCGTCAGCAGGAAGATCGAGACCGTGAAGAGACGGAGCAACTGTACCGCGCTAATAACATACGAAAGTTCTATGAGAAGTTGAACCGTTCACGTAAGGGCCACGTGCCACAGCCTGATATGTGTAAGGACATAAACGGGAACTTTCTTACGAACGAGCGTGAGATGATTCAAAGGTGACGGCAGCACTGCGAAGAACACCTGAATGACGATGTGGCAGACAAAGATGGCGGTATGGTGATGGACCGGGGGGAACGCGCGCAGAACATAATTCTACCGGCTCCGGATCTCCAGAAAATCCAGGAGGAGATTGGCCGGCTGAAGAACAACAAAGCCCCTGGGGTTGACCAACTACCAAGAGAGCTATTTAAACACGGTGGTGAGGCACTGGCTAGAGCGCTGCACTGGGTCATTACCAAGATTTGGGAGGAGGAAGTTTTGCTGCAGGAGTGGATTGAAGGTGTCGTGTGTCCCATCTACAAAAAGGCCGATAAGCTGGATTGTAGCAACTACCGCGAAATCACTTTGCTGAACGCCGCCTACAAGGTACGCTCCCAAATTTTATGCCGTCGACTAGCACCAATTGCAAGGGAGTTCGTGGGGCAGTACCATGCGGGTTTTATGGGCGAACGCACCACCTCAACATCGCTTTGGAAGGGGTAATACGAAGAGCAGGGATCAACACGAGTGGTACAATTTTCAATAAGTCCGTCCAACTATTTGGCTTCGCCGACGACATAGATATTATGACACGTAACTTTGAGAAGATGGAGGAAGCCTACATCAGACAGAAGAGGGAAGCCTAGCGGATCGGACTAGTCATGAACACGTCGAAGACGAAGTACATGATAGGAAGGGGTTCAAGAGAAGACAATGTGAGTAGTAGAGTGGTAGAAGAATTTGAGTGGTAGAGTGGTAGAAGAATTTGTGTACTTGGGCTCACTGACTGCCGAAAATTATACCAGCAGAGAAATTCGGAGACGCATAGTGGCTGGAAATCGTACGTACTTTGGACTCCGCAGGACGCTCCGATCGAATAGAGTTCGCCGCCGTACCAAACTGACTATTAGACCGGTAGTTCTCTACGGACACGAGACCTGGACGATGCTTGTGGAGGATCAACGCGCACTTGGAGTTTTCGTAAGGAAAGTGCTGGGTACCATCTATGGTGGGGTGCAGATGGCGAACGGTACGTGGAGGAGGCGAATGAACCACGAGTTGCATGAGCTGCTGGGAGAACCATCACACCGCGAAAATCGGACGACTACGACTACGGTGGGCCGGGCACGTAGCCAGAATGTCGGACAGTAACCCGGTGAAAATGGTTCTCGACAACGATCCGACGGTCATAAGAAGGCGAGGTGCGCAGCGGGCAAGGTGGATCGATGACTTGCGGACCCTCTGTAGACCGCGTGGTTGGCTAAAAAGAATTAGTAATCGAATTTTAGTGCTTAAGATTGTGTACGTATATTGGTCCTAAGTTGGAGGGTATGATCAGTTTAACGACATTTATTTATTTTGCCCTGTTCTTCTTCATACGGACAAAAAATGGCTTGTCATCGAGACTACTATTTTCAGTTGCAGTTTTCATCAGAAATCAATGATTTATAATAAGAACATTTTTAGATATCGTATGGATGCTTACTGAGTCTGTATGATTGTTAAATATAAAGAGGTGAAATATTGCACTTAGTCATTAAAAATTTATTTGTTCTATCAAGGTGGCGAAATATAGTACTTCTACCCTATTACAGGACAGTGCAATCGATAAATTAGATCTACCGAAGTCTAGACTAGCTCAAAAGTACGAACACTTCGCGAACCAACTCAAACCTCCCGTCACTGAGGATGAATTTTGCCTGACGTTGAACTCGAATACATGTCCCTTCTTGGAATGTTATACTGCTAATGTTGGATTGTAATCATTGTTCGCCCAACCACTTTTTTGACGTAAACTACGTCAAAGGGAAAGGCTCGGATAAAAGGTGCAAAATGAAAATTTAAATATTCTGAACCGCTACGAAATTATGTAAGATTTCAAACGTTGATAGCACCTCTATCTTTCGTTGGATTCTTAAGATTTATATATCAATCAATTCGCAATCTTTCCGCCAATTTGGGAAATGAGTTAAAACTATTGATTATCAACGTCAAACTATTGAAAATTTCATTTCTTTCACGCCTGATAAACATTTCAGAACATGCATCCCCAACACGGATATCAGATTGATGTAAGGTACGCACCTTCGGGCCTACCGCTTCATTTTCTATTTGCATGAAAAGAGCCGTGTCTTGCGCGCGCGTCATTTCCTTTCTATATTTCACGGCGATCGGACCGGTCCGCTGAAGCGTGGATCATCTGGCAGCAATCCCAGTAACAACGGCTTGGCGGCGTTGGCGGAAATTTTTTTTTCGCTCCGGTGGCGTCTATGTCGGTCGTGGCAGCAACAGCAGCGCGGCATTTGCGGTCGAGATTTCACGGACCGTGTACCAGTCAGCGTCCATAGCAACGAATCATCTGATGGCCAGTCTTTCAGCCTCCTGAAGCCAGGGATGTTTTGTAGAAGAAAAGGAGAAGGAGTTCATCTTTAGGAGACAGCTGGCAGAGTCGCTATATATGATGGTAGGAGGGTCGGTAGTGTGGTAGTGTTAGGACTGTTAGGTTTCAGGCTATAATTAAGGCATAGTTTGAGGCGCGCGAGCAGATCCATATTTACCTATGAGCAAGATACAAAATATAGGGAAAGCACCTTTTCGTGTGCCATTTTTTACCAGGTTTCCCAGAAAGCAGTCCAACGCGATCCGAGCATCGAAACAAACATGTTAGTTCGAGATTCTTTGGAGAGCGGTCCCAGCATCGACATCAGTGGCGTTCTCTTGCGTAATGGATGTTTGCTGCAGATCCGTTTTGCTGTAAATAATCGCACTGCCGTGGTCAGCAATATTACCAAGATTTTGAAATTCATCCAACAATGATGGCCGTCGGCGGTGGTTGCTGCAGAAATGTCGTCGTCGGTGGGAGCAGTACTAAAGCGAAATATTCTCGCACACTGATAGTGATTACAAAGGCGCACTTGATCGGTCCATTTTCTAGACAATCATTTTATGAAAAAAGAAGGTTTTGTTTGCCGTATTGGAAATTGTCGCACAAGTGAAATTTACTCGCAAAATTGTTTCTTTCGTTTTGCTGCTTTTTGTGACTGAAAATGGGCTTTGAGAGGATTTTTCGCCAGTGGTGACCGTCGACGGGTAGGTAGTTGCTGCAGAAAATTATTCACAAAGATGGCGTCTGTAGCAAATAAGCGGTAAATCATTGAGTGGCTGTCGTCGGTAACAGCAGAATTCGGCACCAACATTTCAAAAGGGCGTAACTGCTTTTGTAAACAAAAGCTTCTCACGTCGCTGGTGGGTTAATTTGAGCCCACCCACGCAATCCAATACCACTGATGGAAGCATCGAATCCTCTTCTTTCATTTAATGGTGCTGGATTGCGTGGGTGAGCACAAATAAGCCCACCAGAGACGTGAGAAGCTCTTGTTTACAAAAGCAGTTTCGCCCTTTTGAAATGTTGGTGCCGAATTGTACAAGTGCATTTTTTCCTATCATATTTGACTCGCTGCTGATAAAACTGATAAAAAGCAGCTTTCTGAATTGACTTGAGATGATGTCTTCGCCGGTAGTGGTCCAAGTAACATCTGCGATGGAAGTCGTCGGCGGTGGTAGAAGAGAAATGTTATGCTGAGAACAGATAACGATCTGTTTGTAACGTAAATATTTCGCACATATTTTTTGTTTAAAATTTGCGATTGTGTCATATATACAGCCTAATATTTACACAGGGCTGGTAGCAATCAATGCCGCTCAAAATAGTGACTTAAGTGACCAATGTTGACGAAAAAGCAGATCAAATATCGACTATCAGTTGCAGAAAAGGTGATCAAATAGTGACTTTCAGTCAGAGATGAGAAAAACTGAAAATCTCAAATTTTATGAACGAATTGATTCGAGTGCGAAATCCTGCATTTTTCGAATCATCCAATTGACTCACCGTAGATTTTCTATAAATGAGGCGATTCTAGGCGATTTTGCATAAAACAACTTAAGCGTGAGGCTTCCCGCTAATGAGATTGTTCGCGCTTGGAGACTAAATGAATTAGGTTTTTGAGCTCCATATTTTTGGGTTTAAAATTGAATAAACAAACGTGAAGTCAGTTACACATCATTGTAAGGAATTGTATTAAGTATTAAAGCCAATTACCTTAGTATGAGTATGTATATGTATATGGCAAACTACAAAAAGTAAAAAAAATATAAACACTATTCAAATGTTGGTCCACAATTATGTTAGATTATGCTCAATTGCTTCTTAAACAAATTTTTATACCTCCAAAATGTGTCGTTGGTTGATGATAGGCTGCTGAACCTATATTTGGCGCTGTATGCATAAAACACGCTGATAAATTTTATCTCAATATGGATATGGAAAAAGTTTTTGTTAGAAAAACTTTTTTCCTTAAAGTTGTTACAGGAACATTATTCCCAGAAAAGTTAGATAATTTAAATGCCTATCTGCAGAAAAAAATTCTTCGATTTCTGAGATGAGGTTTTTTGTAATATCGATTTTAATTTTTAAAACAAATTATTTTCAGTGTAGAAATCATTTTTTTATTTTTTGGATATTTTTTCCAAGAAACTTCAGGGAATTTCACGACAGTCCGCCATACAACACTTTTTTGTAGGTCTTGTCATTTTAGAGTTACATCGATTTTTTAAAAATCAATGAAAAAATAGGCCCTCATCAAATGTTACTCTTGACAATTTTTGAAAAACTAAGTATGCAGAGTGGCTTAGAAATACCATATCGTTATGCCCACCAAGTTTCATTCGATTCTGAGATGGTGCTGCCAGCCCCATAGAAGGGTTGGCGCGAAATTCGTCTATATCGAATTATTTCGGCTTTCAAGGCTTATGAATCTCAATCACGCAGTTGGACCTATCTCCCAGATGTTAATCAATAGGTACTATACTTTGTACTATATTAAATAATACTTTATAAACAAAACCTCACGAATCCCACACAGCAAATAATTTTGAAAATTCAACGTCGTGTAAAATTGCAGCTAGTTCCAACAAACGAATAAACACTCGATATTCAATTAAATTCGATTGATTTTTACAAGCAAGCATGGTTTAAATTTATTTCGATTTAAAGGGACAGTAAGATCGATTGAATGTTACGTTTATTTGCATGCTCCAAATATGTGCATGAAAATACATTTAAAATCACAACATATTTTTATCTGTGCATAAATATGCAATATTGGAAGTAGGAGGTTGAGGGTTACACGTGGGTTCTTTTTCGCAAATGTCATATCAATTTATCTATTTTGAAACATGTGATGTGCATATGCGCATCCAAGATATTTAACAAAAAAATGAAATTGTATTGATTCAATATAAACCACTGCTCAGTTTATTGCCGGAGACACCAGAATCATTTTAAAAACCCTAGTATTTTGTTCAGAAATCCAAAATGCCTTAGCAAAATACCGGAATACCAAAAGCCAAAAGGTATACATTATAATAAAAAATCAAGAATTAACTAGGGGAAATGACGGTTTTGGCAGGTTTTGTTCTTTTATTGTCAGGGGGGTATTTGTCGACCAAATTTTATGAAATTTGGCCACAATATTCTTTGATATGCGAAGCATGTTTAGGCCAAATTTGAGCAAAATCAGTCATAAAAACCCCCCTGACAATAATAGAGCAAAACCTGCCAAAGCCGTCATTCCTCTTAAATGTTTTAAAATTCATATTTTTTCTAATTGAAACAGGAATCTTGAAAGTCTATGCAATTTTAAATGTTCAAATTGTCATCAGCATTTATTTTGAAAAATTGTAAAGTACATATACTTACTCGGAAGTTTTATGTTACATACACAAAAAATGAAAAAATCTACCTGTCACATAAAAAGAAAAACTTATTTTAATGAATGTTTATTAAAGTCGTGTATTAATGAGTATTTTAACAATTCCTTGCTTACTCATGGTTTCATTGAAATACCAAGAAGTTCATCCTAGAATTGAAAAGATCCAATCTGAATAGTTCAATGTATGGTATGGAATTTGACGGTTTTTGGTCTGGTCTGCGAATACATGTATTTGGATTCTCGACCCATTCTTCCTCTTCCCTATTCTGCTTATCTAACAATATAAAAATAATGAACAGTGACAATGTGCTTTACAAGACCTGGATTTTGATCAACCTTGGGTTTGGGTTTAAGCCTGGGTTTTGATCAAAATATTAATACAATAGTGACTTTTAAACCCAAACCCAAGGTTGATCAAAATCTAGGTCTTGTAAAGCACATTGTCACTGTTCATTATTTTTATATTGTATACAAAAGTGACTTTTTGTTTAGAAAAAGTGACTTGAACTCAAAAAAGAGACTTTAGTGACTAAGCCGAAAAAAGTTACCTGCTACCAGGCCTGTTTACATGATATTTCGATTCTCTTTGCACTAAGAGGTGTTACGTAGTTTACGTCGAGCGGTCGTGTTTTGTATACAACCCCTCTTATTTTTGTTGTTGTAGTCGGTGTTGGTAGAATCATAATCTAATCTATATAATCTAATCATATGTACGAGCGAATGGCATCGCTTCACTCCATCGCCGAAAATTTATATCGCTCCAAATGTCGTTAAAATCCATTTCGAGGCGCATTTTTTGATTATATAGGTATATGGATTTTTAATCTCTTGAGCCCATAGCCCAATCTGGCCAATTTTCAATAGGAAACAATAAAACAATTAAAAAATAATACAATGATGCAAACGATGAGCGATTCTCTAGGCCAGGATTCTGATGGGATTTGACAAAGCTACTTTGAGCGGATTGATCTTTGGGGTTGAAATTCGAGTTTGATATTGAAGGCTGAGGCTACGCTAAGGTGTCCTAACTTATAGCGAGAAAGGCAGTATCACTCCATTAGGATGGTAAATTGAAGTTGTTTGTTTTGGTATTTCAGTATAATAGAATAACAGCAGCCTATGAGAACCAAAAAATATCGAGGTGGGCTCGTCCGGGATTTGAACCCGGGACCTCTCGCACCCTAAGCGAAAATCATACCCCTAGACCAACGAGCCCGTTGAAGATTGAGATGAAAATTACACTACTAAAACGACGCGGTTGACATGACAAACCATCACAAGGTACAACATCGGATAATCATTTGCTCGACCTATGGATGTGTTTGTGAACGCAAGCGCAAAGGCAACCGAACCGCGCGGGGTAAATTTATTAGCCAGTCCAGTCCGTTGATATGGACTGGTAAGATGTTTGCGTTCGGTCATAAACGACATAAATAGAACTGAGTTTTACTCGAATGAATCTAATATGAAATGTTGTCGGTCAGTCGACATGAAACGTTTCGAATGACACGATAAAAGGAACTTGCAAAAAATATGTCAAACTTTAAGAAGGGAGCCTAAATGACGAAAATGTATTATTCACGAGATACATTAAAGCGTTAGTCGATTGTTGTTCCGAAATGATTATGGTAATTGTTCCCACATTTTTAGTGCAATATAACTGCCTACATTTTGGCGAAGTAGCAGTTGTTCATAGCGTTAGTGCTTACAGATTGAATTTCATAGTTCGGTTAAAGTTTTATTACTCTTTAAAAATACACCACACAGAATGCTACCTTTACACGATGTTTTGGTCGTATTCTTGATGGCGACTTCAATTTTTGATCACTAGGGTTTAGAATAAATTTTGCTTGACAACAAAATATTAGGCATAATTGAGCAATCCGCTTGACTTAAACGCAAATAAAAGATCTATACACCTTCATTCAATTTAATTGAGCAAGAACAGAATAGATCATGTTCTTTTGGAATTTCAGTTGAATTGTCAGATGAATTGTAAAACAGGTAAAGAAGAATGTTGAACCTGCCAAAACTAGCATTAATTAGATCAACTATTCTCATAAGCATTATAAAATGAATTAAAATTGAACTTCTATCGTACCTATCTTGAATTTATAAATATAGAACTATAGTGAAAATGCATCTTATTCCATTTAAAACAACATTACATCCATTTTACATCAATAGCATCAGTCATATGATGCTATTTTATTATTATATTCATGCTGAACATGATTTATATTCTACTGAGTATAATAACCTTCACCTTTGGACGGGGAGATATAAAACTAGTTTCCGACATCAACGCAAAGTAAAATAAATATTTGTCAGAAGTGGGATTCGAACCCACGCCTTCAGAGAAGACTACGACCTGAACGTAGCGCCTTAGACCACTCGGCCATCCTGACTACAAATGTTTATGCTGCCAAAACCAGAACAGGAAAGATCGTTTCGACCCATTCGATCCGAAGAAACAAATATGTATGTTGTTTCGGCTTCAATAATGCAAAACACACGCTCCCATTGATTGACAGTTTACAGCCCTGCATTCAATTGCATTCACCAAAGCCATCAGAATCAATTAAGATTTTTGAAAAATAGCTCATCACAACCGGTTCAGTGGTTATGAATTGGGATAAGAAGAAAAGCCAAATTATAATTTCATATACGAACCCACAGTCGAACAACATACTTACTCGGTAATTACCTGGGACCCGAAGGCATCAAAAATAAAAATGAAAATTTATTTTGCACACCAATACTTATATCTATATATGTATCTACGTTGATACACCGCAAAAATTAAACAGAACTAAAAATAGCCTTTGAAATCAATTCTTTTCAATTCCGTTCTTGCTGTTTCTTCCCATTCTCCAGTTCTTCTAAATTATCTGTTATATATGCACTTGGGTTGGGTTGGAGCTGGTTGATTCTAATTCGAAATGTGATCACGATATGAGTATTTTAGAAGAAAAATGAAAAAAGGCATTAAATAAATCAGTTCTGTTCAATATCAAAATATGTTTAATTACATAAGGGAGATTGCTTTGTCGTTGCGATATTTTCTATTATTGTGTAAATGTGAAAATAGCTTATATTGGTAGGACAGACAAGCTTCCAAAATAATTGCAAATCTATATAATCGATATTAGTGTTCTTTAATAAATTTCTTTGTGCTATAATAAATATTAGAAGTGGGATTCCTATATAAAATGCTTACAAATCAGCTTATTATGGAAGGCTTTATTTATAAAACATATATTCGAGCTTCTTTTTCGTTGACATGTAACACACGTTGACACTGGGACATTGCTTAATGTTCAATAAATTATATTACGATCCGTTGAAGTCAGGTTTGACCGCAAGGCAGCGCTAGTATACATATATGAGAGATTAGTTTGGTTCGATATCTCGGGATCTGTGGGATTTAGAAAGTTGCCGTCTTCCACAGAGTTGTTCGAGGATTGGAAACAAATATGCTGAGAAACTGTTTTAGTTTACAATTCATCCACAAGGCGGCGCCATTGTATATAAAAGATCAGTTTAATTCGATATCTTGGGATCTTTGAGAATTATAAAGTTGCCGTCTTCTACAAAGTAGTTCGAGGGTTGGAAATCAATATGTTCAAAAACTGTTAAGTTCAAAATTCATCCGCAAGGCGGCGCTATGATATATATGATAGAACAGTTGTATATGATAGAACAGTTTGGTTCGATATCTCGGGATCTGTGGGATTCAGAAAAGTTGCCGTTTTCTAAAAAGTTGTTCTAGGATTGGAAACCAATATGTTGAAAAAATGTTCTGGTTGGAATTCTTCCGCAAGGCGGCGCGACTACGCACTTAACAAAATGACAATTTTTACGGGCGTTCCGAATTATCCGGAAGGTCGTCTAGTGGCAACATGTGGTCACAGTTGCATAAAAGCTATAAAAGCTATTCTCAATTGATGCAGAACGAATTTTGTGAGAATACTTAGTGGTTTGGAGCAAATTGGTAAACTGACTGAAAAGATATCCCACTTTTACTCAATATCCCTAGCAGCACACATGTTCCACTTAGGTTACTGAAACTCGTATGTGACCAGATTTAGTCACAAACAAGTTGCTGCAACCTATTTTGCTTGACTTGTGCTGCTCGGGATGTTGTACTTTTTACAACAGTGCGACTCCCGGCAGGTTAAATAAATCTCCGAAGGATATTCCAAATATGTTTTTGAATATATTTCTAAAAAAAAATGTTTTCAAAAGAATTTCCAAAGGAATTTCTGAATAAATTCCGAAAACAATTCACATAGGTGTTCCTAGGGAATTTCCCAAGGAATCCCCAAAATAATTTCGTATCAAGTTTTCAAAGAAATTTCGGGGTGAATTCCTTAAGAAATTTTCTAAGGTTATTCTAAAGGAATTTTCACGGAGAAATTCCTTAAAGATATTTTGACGGAATACTTAGAACTCCTTTTTGAATTTTCAAAGGAATATCTGGTGGTATTTCTAAAGAAATTTCTAAATTTATTTCTGAAGTAATTTCCGAATGAATCCTTGAAAGAATTTTGAAAGGAATTCTTGACGTAATGTCCAAAGCAATTCTTTGACAAATTCAAGAATAGGGTCATAATTTTGACACTGTTTTGGCCCACAAATCTATACCAGCTTTAAATTAGGGTCTAAGTAATTGTTAGATAATGAATTATTGGCAGTGGCTGATTTTCTACTCGCCGCTATCACATCCCGGCGCTATAGTATATGCGCAAAATAGCCAGCATGAGTTAACCGCCAGAAATTTGTATGACGAAAGACATCTAACGCGGGTTTTCTCAAGATTAGGAACTTTTCATGAAAAACTATTTGGTACCGATTATGAAGGATGGTGTCCGCTACTACGCCTACCAAATATTTTTTCGATTAAGGTGTTTAATTTCGAGTAATCGAACCGTAGATGCCTTTCGCCATACTGATTTCAGAAAGTTAACTCCTTCTGTGCCGCTGTAAGCACGCTCAAAGCAGTCGATTCATTGGAGAACAACGAATTTTATGACGTCAATGGCCAACTTTTGAATAGTTGGTCAAATAGAATGAAGTCCAATACAATCCAAATCTAAACCCAAATTCAATCCATATCAAATGCAATTCAAATCCAATTCCAATCTAAATCCAAATCAAATCCCATCCAAATCCAATCCAAATCCATCCAATATCTGAATCAATTCCAAATTCAATTCAAATCCAATCGAAATTTGAATCAAATCCAATTTAAATCCATATCTGTTTCAAATCCAATCCAAATTAAATTCAATTTCAATCAAAATCAAGTCCAAATCAAATCCAATACAAATCCAAGCCCAAATGCAATCCAAATCCAATCCAAATCCAATCCAAATCCAATCCAAATCCAATCCAAATCCAATCCAAATCCAATCCAAATCCAATCCAAATCCAATCTAAATCCAATCCAATCCAAATCCAATCCAAATCCAATCCAAATCCAATCCAAATCCAATCCAAATCCAATCCAAATCCAATCCAATCCAATCCAAACCAACCAAACCAACCAAACCAATCCAAACCAATCCAAACCAATCCAATCCAAACCAATCCAAACCAATCCAAACCAACCAAACCAATCCAAACCAATCCAAACCAATCCAAACCAATCCAAATCCAATCCAAACCAATCCAAACCAATCCAAACCAATTCAAACCAATCCAAACCAATCCAAACCAATCCAACCAAACACAAACCAAATCCAATCCAAATCAAACCAAACCAATCCAAACCAATCCAAACCAACCAAACCAATCCAAACCAATCAAAACCAATCCAAGTCCAATCCAAACCAATCCAAACCAATCCAACACAATCCAAACCAATCCAAACCAAATCAAACGCAAACCAACGCAAACCAATCCAAACCCAATCCAAACCAATCCAAACCAATCCAAACCAATCCAAACCAATCCCAATCCAATCCAAACCAAACCAATCCAAACCAAACCAATCCAAACCAATCCAAATCGAAACCAATCCAAACCAAACCAATCCAAACCAATCCAAACCAATCCAAACCAAATCCAAACCAATCCAAACCAATCCCAACCAATCCCAACCAAACCAATCCAAACCAATCCAAACCAATCCAAACCAATCCAAACCAATCCAAACCAATCCAAACAGAATCCAAATCCAATCCAAACCAATCCAAACCAATCCAAACCAATCCAAACCAATCCAAACCAATCCAAACCAATCCAAACCAATCCAAACCAATCCAAACCAATCCAAATCGAATCCAAACCAACCAAACCAATCCAAACCAATCCAAACCAATCCAAACCAATCCAAACCAATCCAAACCAATCCAAATCAAATCCAAACCAATCCAAACCAATCCAAACCAATCCAAACCAATCCCAACCAATCCAAACCAATCCAACCAATCCAAACCAATCCCAAACCAATCCAAACCAATCCAAACCAAACCAATCCAAATCGAAACCAATCCAAACCAAACCAATCCAATCCCAACCAATCCAAACCGAAACCAATCCAAACCAAACCAATCCAAACCAATCCAAACCAATCCAAACCAATCCAAACCAATCCAAACCAACCAAACCAATCCAAACCAACCAAACCAACCAAACCAATCCAAACCAATCCAAACCAATCCAAACCAATCCAAACCAATCCAAACCAATCCAAACCAATCCAAACCAATCCAAACCAACCAAACCAATCCAAACCAATCCAAACCAATCCAAATCCAAACCAATCCCAAATCGAAACCAATCCAACCAAACCAATCCAATCCAAACCAAACCAATCCAAACCAACCCAATCCAATCCAAATCGAACCAATCCAAACCAAACCAATCCAAACCAATCCAAACCAATCCAAACCAATCCAAACCAATCCAAACCAATCCAAACCAATCCAAACCAACCAAACCAATCCAAACCAATCCAAACCAATCCAAACCAATCCAAACCAATCCAAACCAATCCAAACCAATCCAACCAATCCAAACCAATCCAAACCAACCAAACCAACCAAACCAATCCAAACCAATCCAAACCAATCCAAACCAATCCAAACCAACCAAACCAATCCAAACCAATCCCAAACCAACCAAACCAATCCAAACCAATCCAAACCAACCAAACCAACCAAACCAATCCAAACCAATCCAAACCAACCAAACCAATCCAAACCAATCCAAACCAATCCAAACCAATCCAAACCAAACCAATCCAAACCAATCCAAACCAATCCAAACCAATCCCAATCCAATCCAAACCAATCCAAACCAACCAAACCAATCCAAACCAATCCAAACCAATCCAAACCAACCAAACCAATCCAAACCAATCCAAACCAAACCAATCCAAACCAATCCAAACCAATCCAAACCAATCCAAACCAATCCAAACCAATCCAAACCAATCCAAACCAAACCAATCCAAACCAATCCAAACCAATCCAAACCAATCCAAACCAACCAAACCAATCCAAACCAACCAAACCAATCCAAACCAATCCAAACCAATCCAAACCAATCCAAACCAATCCAAACCAATCCAAACCAAATCCAACCAAACCGAACCAATCCAAACCAATCCAAACCAATCCAAACCAATCCAAACCAACCAAACCAATCCAAACCAAACCAATCCAAACCAATCCAAACCAATCCAAACCAATCCAAACCAATCCAAACCAAACCAATCCAAACCAATCCAAACCAATCCAAACCAATCCAAACCAATCCAAACCAATCCAAACCAATCCAAACCAAACCAATCCAAATCGAACCAATCCAAACCAAACCAATCCAATCCAAACCAAACCAATCCAAACCAATCCCAATCCAATCCAAATCGAACCAACCAAACCAAACCAATCCAAACCAATCCAAACCAATCCAAATCGAAACCAATCCAACCAAACCAATCCAAACCAATCCAAACCAAACCAATCCAAATCAAACCAATCCAAACCCAATCAAAATCCAATCCAAACCAACCAAACCAACCAAACCAACGCAAACCAATCGCAACCAATCCAAACCAACCAAACCAATCCAACCAACCAATCCAATCCAAACCAATCCAAACCAATCCAAACCAATCCAAACCAAACCAACCAAACCAATCCAAACCAATCCAAACCATTCCAAACCAATCCAAACCAATCCCCATCCAATCCAAACCAATCCAAACCAAACCAACCAAACCAATCCAAACCAATCCAAACCAATCCAAACCAATCCAAACCAATCCAAACCAAACCAATCCAAACCAATCCAAACCAATCCAAACCAATCCAAACCAATCCAAACCAATCCAAACCAATCCAAATCCAATCCAAATCCATTCCAAAGCCAATCCAAATCCAATCCAAATCCAATCCAAATCCAATCCAAATCCAATCCAAATCCAATCCAAATCCAATCCAAATCCAAATAAAAACCAATACAAATCCAATCCAAATTCAATCCAAATCCAATCCAAATTCAATCCAAATCCAATCCAAATCCAATCCAAATCCGATTCAAATCCGATTCAAATCCAATCCAAATCCGATTCAAATCCAATCCAAATCCAATCCAAATCTAGCCCAAATCCAATCCAAATCCAATCCAAATCTAACCCGAATCCAATCCAAATCCAATCCAAATCCAATCCAAATCCAATCTAAATCCAATCCAAATCCAATCCAAATCCAATCTAAATTCAATCCAAATCCAATCCAAATCCAATCCAAATCGTATTCAAATTCAATACAACTCAAATGCAAATCTAATTAAAATCCAAATCTAATTCAAATCCAAATCTAATTCAAATTCAAATCTAATTCAAATTCAATCAAAATACAATCTAAATCCAATCCAAATCCAATTCAAATTAAATTAAAATCTTATTTAAATCCAAATCCAATTCTAATTCAATATAACAATCCCAATTCAATCCAATTTGAATCCAAATTAAATTCTAATCCAATTCCAATCCAGATCTAATTCAAATCCAATTCCAATTCAAATCCAATTTGAATCAAATCCAATTCAAATCCCATATAATCCACATCCAATTTAAATTTAAAAAAAACGAGACATTGACAATTTATTAGGAATTTTTATCGAACTCATTTTTATCTAATTTCAAAAAATCATTGTATTTGGTACCTGGTGGTTCGCAAGCAATATGGGATATTGCTATATAGGTCGCATATCTTCGAGTTTAGGAACCTCTGAACTATTCTATTCACTGACCTAGACATTGTATGCCGTCACTCCAGTGCCGGATGCCATCTCATTGCCTTATTTATGGAAATGAGAAGGCGGATTTACTAGCAAAGGTGGACGCACAGGAAGGTAAAGCTTATGATAGACAAACAAGTTTTTCTCATTAATTCGTCAGATTACTCTTAAAAATTAGCAAATGAATTTGCCACACAATTAACTTGGACGGTATCTATTTTCCATAGTTCCCTAAATTTCTGCGCGAGCATAGTCACCAGACACCTCCAGAGAGCGACACTGGACGCCCTGTCACCCTCTATGCCTTTCTGCTCGTATGACATCAAAGTCTTCTATTTCTAACTCGTCTCAATTTTTTTCTTGGCTCTGTCTTATTGTTCCGTGTACCACAAAGTTCCGACCATCCGGAAGATGCTCCCTGATGAACCATGATTCGAGCACGACACTACGCCACACCATTCACGACGTCAAATGCCCAGATGAGCAGCAGATACCTCAAACCTACAATATCCCAACTTCGTCCGTCGAAAATTACGCGGCTTTGCAAAGTTTCATACACGACTAAGCTTGCCATATAATTGAACAAGTGATAAACTAAGAGGTTAACATAATTTTAAAAATAAATGAAAGTTTAATTTAACCTTGAAAGACTCCACAAAGATATTGACTGCCTGCATATTTCACATGTTTATATACATTATTATCGAAAATATTTCGTTGTTATTCGATAGGATAACGTACATCGGTAGACAGCATGCACACATACATAATTGATATTTAATTAAAAATATTCACAAAACCTCAAAAAGATGACTGCCAATTAGTTATACTCCTTTCTCATAGTGGAAGGGTTCCCTTGTGCAATAGTAAAAACTTCCGAGAAATTCAATTCTCAGACGTGGTTACGCCTATGACCACAGCCACAGAATGCAATTTCTTTAATGCAAACCGGATGACCCCATCAGATGCAGGCACACACAGTCCCTTGATGACGGCCGAAAGAATAAGAAACCTTCTGGTTTTATCAACGAATTGCAGCACAACTACCTACTCCTCTTGATTATTCCAAACGCATCCTGTTCCAGTCCACATAGTGCCCCCAACTGCTGTACTTCTGGGGCTCAGGGTCCGGTCGGATTGGTACAGATTGTGTTATTGTTCAATTACTCCTTTTTCTTTCGCTTGAACCATCCAAGACCATCATCTTGTCGGTAAAAAGATGTGGAATAAGATTTTCAGATCGAACAACTTCGGGCGATGTCGGTGCCCCCTTAGGGAAGCAGTAGCAACGAAGTGGAGAGACACCAATGGAGATGTTTAAATAATATTTTTCCAATCACAATTGGTTCAAATGAACGTGCCCAACCAAGTCCCCCGCCGCTCCCCTTTCTCGCCATCATCGTCGGGGAGAACAGGAGAATTTGTCGCTTCCTTTAATTGAGCTCCCTGTCCTCTAAGTTGCCCCTGCTTCCTCCGGGGCCACTCAATCAAATCAAATTATAATCTCAATATTGGCTGGTTGCTCAGTTGGGGATGTTTGAAAACCTAATTTGAAACTATTCCCCATCGAGGAAAAAGACCAATGGAAATCAATAGAAGAGAAATCCAAATTATTACGAATTATTTTAAGAATAATTTATCGAGTAGAATGATAAAAATAATATATTTTTAAAGTAATCACAAATGGTGATAGTTTTAGAGATCACGCATCATTCTTCATGAACTTCATTATAGGTTTCATGTCCGACATTAGCGCTACATGTTCAGCCCTCCAAGTTAATCTTTCAACAGATGATGCACTCAAAATTGGTGAATAAAAACTACACGTGCAATCCAAAAACATTTAACTTCTGATAATCCATTTGACCGAGCGTTCGGCCGATTCAATCGCACCAGGCGAGGGAATTGCTCGACACGACATCGAATAATCATCATCGACTGTCATCGGTGGCGCCAACGTGGGATCAAACTTGATTAAAACTCATTTGAATGCTATAATGACAGAATTCGCAACCGATGTCACGCCAGATTGTGAGATCTTTTTCCTCCCATCAAATCACTGGACTCGCTGATCTGGAGTGCAGTGTGGAGTTCCGTTTGGATCGCCCTGGGACCACACTGCCTGCGTACCGTTCGATATGGTACGGGATGCCAACGATGTTGCTAGCAGGTTCAGCAGGTGTCACATTCGCGGCACCACCGCGTGGTTCTGATTATTATTGTTATGTGTTCGTCGAGAAGTTAATTAGAAAAGTTCCTCCACTCATCATCATCGGTCCCATTCTGCTGTCGCCGTTGTCGTTATCGTTTCCGCTGGAACAGGAACCGAACTTATCGTCGACTACGTCGCAGATGGCAAATTTTTATTCATTCAATCCGGCAAAAGTTGACTCCTAGGTTTGGAGCGCGCGGATTCGCAGGAGTCGCGAAAGAGGAGATGATTTCATGAGAAAGTTTCTACTTAGCATACATGAGACCTGGAGGTACAAGGACAACGACGGCGACACGGTGATGACACGGATATCGTCCCGCAAACAAGAAGAACAAGGCTGGGGTATAATTACGTTTTTGTGAGCTATGTGCGGGTATATTCCAGTCGTCGTACGATAAATGACATCGAGGTGAATGGAGGAAAAAACGGAACCCACTCAGATCACTTTTGGTCGCTTTGAGACTTTCTTAACTGTGCAAAAATGGAAAGGCTATCACAATTTTCGTAAAATAGGTATCGTCTATAGAAAAATTTCTTACGCATAGCCTAAACAGTAGAAATGATTACAATACCATGCGAATCAAAGAAAATATAAAACCGCGACAACTTCAGCCTTCGCATTCGCGACGACACGCGGTTTTGGCCCTTTGGGACAGTTGCGGAAATCATCTTTTGCCCATATGCAATTTCTACGGTTGTAATGAGGTCGCAACGCTGACTACTCGTTCATTTGGCGGCCTTTGTGGACCCAATGGAACAACTTCTTCAATCTGCATATGTAGCGAAAATGAGATTTGATTTCTCTGTCTACAGATACATTTCAGGAAATCTATACTGATATATGGTCTGGTCTTACAAAAAAGAAATTATTAAGGGAAATCAAAGCCCCATAGTCATAAAAATCTTTACAATGTACCGAGGCAACATAATTAGCCAACCATAAACCGCGTGATAAAAGATATTTAGTGTTAACAAGTGACCATGGAAGGAAGGCGGACGACTTGAAATATCTTGTCAATACATTCAATAATGGCATTTTTGTAGTTTAAAGCAAAACAAAAATACACATCATTTTGTTAGAAGAACGAGAGAATATCAGCAATATTATTGTTTACGTTTGAATGCATTACAGAACGTAAGCTGAAGAGAATTCTCGTTTATGCCAGTAGAATAAAATGTGGCTCTTGGATGATAAAAGAGATTTACTATATATAAAAAAAATTGTTTACGTCCCCAGGGGAAATCTTGGAATTTTCAATAGTTTTAAGAATGTTGTAAAATGTAGCACAAGGTTCTGTGATTCTGTAAACATATTTTTTTAAATATCGTTCTTAGATGCTTAGACGGAAAGATTGATCAAAGAAAATGTTTTTTAGCTCAAGTGTAATACAGAAAGAAAGAACTCTCGCTTACTCGATATTGAAGGGACCATCAACTAAGGGAGGTATTGAGATAGGAAATATGTATATTTATTACTGTTACTGTTACGATCTCCATCTCACTGAACATATATTCATCTCATCGGGAAACAAAGAAATACAGCACCAATTTTGCCGCTTCAACATGCGTGCTCACTGCTAAAAAAAAAATACAAAACTAAGAAACAAATCAAATTGCTTCCCATTACTTTGTTTTTGAAGGTACGGATAACTGAGCCATGAGATGAATTCCAGGAGCAGTTTCCCTATTTGGCTGAATAGTTAAAATTTGTTTTCTTATTAAGTGAAGTGAGAAATGAGATGTTCGAAATGAATACATCCGATTCTGTTTTTACACGGATTTTTTTTTTACACGGCCGTGTAAAAAAAATTCCATACAAAATTTTTGCAAAGTTGCTCCATTTTCCATGATTCGTCGAGAAATCATAAAACTATTTTTACACGGATTTTCAAATTTTGAACTGAAAACTTTTTTACACGGAACGCATCCCCCGTGTAAAAAAGAATCGGGTGTACATAGTAATGAGAAAAGAGTGTTGAAAAACGGAAGTGAGTGTTGAGTAGCGAGATGTGTACAGTAAACATGTGGAAGGTGAGAAATGAGAAGTGAGTTGTAAAAAGATGCAATATTTTCGAAATGAGAAGAAGGAAGTGAGTAGTGAGATAAACAGAAGCAAGAAGTGAGAAGTGAGAGATGATAATTGGGATGTATGAAGCGTACCACCATAGATGGTACTTTCCTTTCTAAAACTCCCAGTGCACGTTGGTCCTCCACGAGCATCGTACAGCGTCCAGGTCTCGCACGCTTAAAATCAATAATACAGAGATTTGTTTGCTTCAAACAAAACGGACCTAATGAATATCTAGGTGTTGATGAGCGACAGTTACACAGCCACAAAAATAGCTCGTGTGGTTTTATTGAAGCAACAGTATTTGGTTCCTAATGAAACAAGGAATCTGTACATACGTTTACATGTTAAAAAGGACCGTTATCACGACCGTACGAGGCATTTTTGTGCCTGTGTAACTGTCGCTCATCTAGGTGTTGTTCTGCATTAGGTCCGTTTTGTGTGAAGCAAACACATCTCTGTGTTATTGATTTTAAGCGTGCGTGTCCGTAGAGAACTACCGGTCTAATAAGCGTTTCACTTGTAACTTTTCTCTTCTCACTACTACCTCGCTCTTCGAATTTCTCTCTTCTAACTTTTCATTCCTTATTTCTCACTACTTAATTCTCACTTCTTACTTCGGACTTCTCATTACTTACTTTTCACTTCTCACTGCAAATTTCTCTTTTAAACTTCACACTTCTCACTATTTACTTCTCACTATTCATTTCTAACTTCTCACAGTGAAGAACTAAAAATTTAAAAACTCACATAAATAAAGGGAAAAAAATTCTCACTTTGCACATCTCATTTTTCACTTCTAGCTTCTCAATACTACTTCGATTTCACACTTACTATTTCTCACATCCCACTACTCACTTCGAATGTCTCAGTTCTCACTTTTAACTCTTCAGTTCTCACTATTCATTTCTCACTTCGCACTTCTCATTCTTCACTTCTCACTTATAACTTCTCATATATCACTTCTGGACGTCTCATTTCTCACTTCTAACTTTGCTAATTTTCACTTCTCACTATTCACTTCGTACTTCGATTTTCTCATTTCTAACTTCTCTCTTCTTATTTCACACTTCTCAATATTCATTACTTCTAACTTTTAACTTCTTACTTTTCATTCATCACTTCTAATTTCTCACTTCTTGCCTATCACTTTTCACATTCAACTTCTAACTATATCGTGCATGTAACTGTTTCTGACAAAATCGAGGTAGAAATGCATTAGAAAATTATTTCGACATAGAGAATATCGAGTAAGGGAGATATCGACTTATGGACGGAAGGCAGTATACTAGATTCAAGGGATTTTGAAATTTTATCGAGTAAGGGCAAATATTGAGTTACAGAACATCGAGTAAGGGAGAATTTACTGCTGAAGTCATATGAACAGCAAAAGAAGGCAATACACTCATCAAATTCTAAGTTGTTTGTCTTTCTTATACACCAAGTGTATACGTAAGGGCTAGAGGATCACTCCAAGACGATCTTAATAAACCACCCAATAACCCAAGTAACATTTTAAGTTTTATAACGCTCTTAAAGACCATAATTTACTCTACAAGAGTGTTATAAAACCATCATAAAACCAAAATGTTACTAGGGAAGTTTGCGTTTCGAGGTGAAATCTCCTCCCATTGTTTCCTATGTAAAATATTAACTTAAAAAAGTATTGTATACATAAATGTGATAACAATATTATCCCGAAAAATAGACTCAAAAGTGCCTCTAATAGCGTTTGAACGCAAAAGTGACGTACTACTACGTCTGTGTATTAGATGTAGTTTTTAATAATAATTAATTTCGATTGGCAACTGTGGTGGTAGCAGCTGGTATTGAAATGAAAAGTGAAGTTTACGAACAAAAGCATGAATTATTTTCTTATTTTTCAAAAGGACCTAAGTAACATTTTTTTCCGGGCAGCAGGGACTATGTCCAAGGGCTTGACGATCCCTCCCCAGGCCATCTGCGAGTTGTGGGGCTTGCCTAGGATGTGGTGGGGTTTGACAGTGGGCCCTGTTAAACCTCTATAAAAAGCTGCATGTATCCGCAAGTAGGCCCCACCAAAGCGACCGTGTGCCGCTCAAAGCGCACAAGCCCAAGTCCTGGTGTTAGGTGGGACGCTAAACAGCCCTGACACGACGGCCCTCCGACGAGACAGGAGGTTTGCGCAGGCCCAATAAGCCGCCTAGAAAACCAATCATTACGAACAATATAAGAGATAATGCGACTCGATATAATCGGCAAAGACCTAGGCGACGAATACAGGATCACGATTGGAAGCTTGGAACATGGAATTGCAAGTCGCTAGGTTTCGCAGGTTGCGACAGGATGATCTACGATGAATTACATCCCCGCAACTTCGACGTCGTGGCGCTGCAGGAGATTTGCTGGACAGGACAGAAAGTGTGGAAAAGCGGGCATCGAGCGGCTACCTTCTACCAAAGCTGTGGCACCACCAACGAGCTGGGAACCGGCTTCATAGTGCTGGGTAAGATGCGCCAACGCGTGATTGGGTGGCAGCCAATCAACGCAAGGATGTGCAAGCTGAGGATTAAAGGCCGTTTCTTCAACTATAGCATCATCAACGTGCACTGCCCACACGAAGGGAGACCCGACGACGAGAAAGAAGCGTTCTACGCACAGCTGGAGCAGACATACGATGGATGCCCACTGCGGGACGTTAAAATCGTCATCGGTGACATGAACGCACAGGTAGGAAGGGAGGAAATGTATAGACCGGTCATCGGACCGGATAGTCTGCACACCGTATCGAATGACAACGGCCAACGATGCATAAACTTCGCAGCCTCCCGCGGAATGGTAGTCCGAAGCACCTTCTATCCCCGCAAAAATATCCCCAAGGCCACATGGAGATCACCTAACCAAGAAACGGAAAACCAAATCGACCACGTTCTAATCGATGGTAAATTCTTCTCCGACATCACGAACGTCCGCACTTCCCGCAGTGCGAATATTGAATCCGACCACTACCTCGTTGCAGTATGTCTGCGCTCAAAACTCTCGACGGTGTACAACACGCGTCGAAGTCGGACGCCGCGGCTTAACATTGGGCGGCTACAAGATGGTAGACTAGCCCAAGAATACGCGCAGCAGCTGGAAGTGGCACTTCCAACGGAAGAGCAGCTAGGCGCAGCGTCTCTTGAAGATGGCTGGAGAGATATTCGATCCGCCATTGGTAGCACCGCAACCGCTGCACTTGGCAAGTTCCGGATCAGAGAAACGACTGGTATGACGGCGAATGTGAGCAGTTAGTGGAAGAGAAGAATGCAGCATGGGCGAGATTGCTGCAACACCGCACGAGGGCGAACGAGGCACGATATAAACAGGCGCGGAACAGACAAAACTCGATTTTCCGGAGGAAAAGCGCCAGCAGGAAGATCGAGACCGTGAAGAAACGGAGCAACTGTACCGCGCTAATAACACACGAAAGTTCTATGAGAAGTTAAACCGTTCACGTAAGGGCCACGTGCCACAGCCTGATATGTGTAAGGACATAAACGGGAACCTTCTTACGAACGAGCGTGAGGTGATCCAAAGGTGGCGGCAGCACTACGAAGAACACCTGAATGGCGATGTGGCAGACGAAGATGGCGGTATGGTGATGGACCTGGGAGAACGCGCGCAGGACATAATTCTACCGGCTCCGGATCTCCAGGAAATCCAGGAGGAGATTGGCCGGCTGAAGAACAACAAAGCCCCTGGGGTTGACCAACTACCAGGAGAGCTATTTAAACACGGTGGTGAGGCACTGGCTAGAGCGCTGCACTGGGTCATTACCAAGATTTGGGAGGAGGAAGTTTTACCGCAGGAGTGGATGGAAGGTGTCGTGTGTCCCATCTACAAAAAGGGCGATAAGCTGGATTGTAGCAACTACCGCGCAATCACATTGCTGAACGCCGCCTACAAGGTACTCTCCCAAATTTTATGCCGTCGACTAGCACCAACTGCAAGGGAGTTCGTGGGGCAGTACCAGGCGGGTTTTATGGGCGAACGCTCCACCACGGACCAGGTGTTCGCCATTCGCCAAGTACTGCAGAAATGCCACATCATCTATTCATCGACTTCAAAGCCACATATGATACAATCGATCGGGACTAGCTATGGCAACTAATGCACGAACACGGTTTTCCGGATCAACTGACACGGTTGATCAAAGCGACGATGGATCGGGTGATGTGCGTAGTTCGAGTTTCATGGGGCACTCTCGAGTCCCTTCGAAACCCGCAGAGGGTTACGGCAAGGTGATGGTCTTTCGTGTTTGCTATTCAACATCGCTTTGGAAGGGGTAATACGAAGAGCAGGGATTAACACGAGTGGTACAATTTTCAATAAGTCCGTCCAGCTATTTGGTTTCGCCGACGACATAGATATTATGGCACGTAACTTTGAGAAGATGGAGGAAGCCTACATCAGACTGAAGAGGGAAGCTAAGCGGATCGGACTAGTCATCAACACGTCGAAGACGAAGTACATGATAGGAAGAGGTTCAAGAGAAGACAATGTGAGCCACCCACCGCGAGTTTGCATCGGTGGTGACGAAATCGAGGTGGTAGAAGAATTTGTGTACTTGGGCTCACTGGTGACTGCCGAAAATGACACCAGCAGAGAAATTCGGAGACGCATAGTGGCTGGAAATCGTACGTACTTTGGACTCCGCAAGACGCGATCGAATAGAGTTCGCCGACGTACCAAACTGACAATCTACAAAACGCTAATTAGACCGGTAGTCCTCTACGGACACGAGACTTGGACGATGCTCGTGGAGGACCAACGCGCACTTGGAGTTTTCGAAAGGAAAGTGCTGCGTACCATCTATGGTGGGGTGCAGATGGCGGACGGTACGTGGAGGAGGCGAATGAACCACGAATTGCACCAGCTGTTGGGAGAACCATCCATCGTTCACACCGCGAAAATCGGACGACTGCGATGGGCCGGGCACGTAGCCAGAATGTCGGACAGTAACCCGGTGAAAATGGTTCTCGACAACGATCCGACGGGCACAAGAAGGCGAGGTGCGCAGCGGGCAAGGTGGATCGATCAGGTGGAAGATGACTTGCGGACCCTCCGTAGACTGCGTGGTTGGCGACGTGTAGCCATGGACCGAGCCGAATGGAGAAGACTCTTATACACCGCACAGGCCACTTCGGCCTTAGTCTGATTAAATAATAATAATAATAACATTTTTTTCATGAATTACTTTGAGTATTGCGATCAAAAGCTCTCATGTTTTTCTGTTGACTGCGCTTTTCAAATTAATTCATGTAATAAATGTTACTTAGGTTTATTTTTTGAAAAGTTAAGCGAGATTTGAATGCATTGAAACTTGGTCAAAGCAATCGACTTCTGAGTGCATTGGTGCCACTCTTTATTTTAATTTAATCTCGATATACAGAACAAAAGTGACAAAAGAGTCAATTAGGATACGAATCTTTGGTACTCTGATTATGTATCACTAGAGCCACATGTTCCTGCTGGACATACAGCCAATAACAATTCAGATATTTTACGGATGTCCTAAGGATATTCGCACGGCCGCGACTTGGCGCAGATAGAAGCTAGCCAAGCAGTGGTATTTTTTGTGTAAAAGAGAAGAAGGAGGAGAACAAAAAAAGAAATGATAGAAATAAATGCAAAAAATAAATTCTATACAATAAAGGTGAACTGCTCTCCGGTGGGAACAGACGGAGGAGCAAGAAAAAACGGTCTAAAAAACGAAAAAAAAATGAAAGGAATAAAACAAAACAGTTTGGCATTCTTAAGTGATAGACGGAGAACCTCAAAAGTAAAAAAAGAGAAAATCTACAAGAGTAAAAAAAAAAATAAAATTTATGGGAAAGAACGATGTTTAGTTTATGCTACCACCACAGCAACCAGGTGTGGTTGACCTTAAAGAACAATTGATTTGAACACCAGAACAATTTGGAGAGCGTAGAACATCTGCATGAAACTAATTTGAACTGCACATAATACGCAAGGGCTCTAGAGACTTGTATGAACATTAGAGTGGGGCGTCATGGTCATTTTTTCAAATCAATGGTTTTTCGAAGCCATTCTGGGTCCTGAACAACTGTGGAGAATTTGGGACCGATTGGTTGCTTCCTCGCTTTCCACATTGCGTTTGAAGTTTGTATGGAAATTAGTATGGGAGAACGTATATTTTTGTATTTCTACTACTTGAGATTCCAGTTCATCGTAAACCAAGTGGCACATTGTGTTAAAGTATAACCCAAAGGATGCCGAAAAACTTTGCTGAAGAAGGCGCGTTGCTGGAACGTCCACGAAAAAAGTTATAATGCTTCGAACATTGAGTGTTTAAACCATATGCAAAAAATCGTTAATTCTGCCAGCACTGCCGTACTACGTAGACCAATAATTTAACTGAGTGTTATTTCAAAATAATTAATCTTATAGGGCTTTAGAGCTAATGGGAGTTATCTGAAATTATTTTACAAAGAAAAAAATCCGACAAGAAGGAAGATGGGTTTTGCCCTTCGATAACCATAGGTTGTCCGGTAGTGCTGGCAGAAACGTTGATTTCTTGCATATGGTTTGAACAATCAATTTTCGAAACGTAATAACATTTTTTGTAGACCTTCCAGATACGTACCTTCTTCGGCAAAGTCTTTCGGCATCTTCCAGACTATATGCTAACGTATTGAGTCACGTGATTGATGATAAATTGAAGCCGCTAAGAGCAAAAATGTAAAAAAGTACAGCATCTGTATCAAACTAATTTGAACTGCATATAATATGCCCAATCCACCGCAATCGTCCGATTTTCGCGGTGTTAACGATGGATGGTGCTCCCAACAGCTGATGCAACTCGTGGTTCACTCGCTTCCACCATCTGCACCCCTCTTCGACGTGTTAATGACTAGTCCAATCCGTTTAGCTTCGCTTTTCAGTGTGATATAATATCTATAATATCTATGTCGTCGGCGAAACCAAATAACTGGACGGATTTTGTAAAAATCTTACCACTCGTGTCAACTCGTGCCTCGTGTCAACTCGTGGCTAGGCGGCTCAAGAAAGATCTGCATCTTCCATCAATAATGATGCGAATCGCGTGACGTTGAAAAGTATCGAATAGTGACGCTGCCACTGATGAGGTGGAGTCCTTCTACGTTACTCCATTCCACTTACTTACTTATGAATCCTGTACACCTCCAGTGGTGCAAAGGGCCGACTTGAAAGATCCCATCCTGAGCGTTGTCCAGCTATCGCTATAACCTGTTGTCAGATTAGATTTCGGTCGACTTATTTTATTTCTTTATTGAGGCTTCGCCCCCATGAGCCTCTGGGTCTGCCTCTGCTGCGATGTCCCGCTGGATTCCAGTCTAATGCTTGTTTACAAATTTCGTTTCCGCCCCTACGTAGAGTGTGGCCGACCAAGCCCCACTCTTTCGATCCCGAATTTCTGATGCCATCGGCCTCTGGTGACAACGACGATGAAGCTCGTTGTTTGAGATCCAGTTGTGAGGCCACCAGGCCCGAATTATATACTGCAGGTATCTGTTGATGAACACCTGCAGCCGTTGAGTTGAAAATTCGTATTCGCAAAGGCAGTACTTGTTTTCTTGATCCGTGCGCCTATGTCGATCTTGGTACCGCCGTCTGACGCCATTTGGCTACCAAGATATTGAAGCTTTCAACATTCTCCACTGGTTGCCCGGCTACTGTGAAACTGAAAGGTGTCACCGTGTTTACATCCAACGATTTGGTTTTGTTGACGTTGATTACTAAGCTTGCCGAAAAGGAGCGCTCGGCAAGGTCGTTGAGCTTACTCTGCATATCAGAGCGCCGTTGCGTGAGGAGTGCAACGTCATCAGCCAATTCGGAATCGTTTAGGTGCTCCATGGTTATAGGCTGCCATAACAGTTCGCGGTTTGGATCACGGTCAATCGCACCTACCAGAATCTCGTCGATTACGATGAGGAACATTAACGGTGATATAATACATCCTTGCCTCACACCAGCTACGACCGGGATAGGGTCGTACAAGACCCCATTGTGCAGCACTCTACACGAAGAGTCCTCGTACTGTGCTTCGATGAGGCCGATGATTTTCTCAGGAACCCCCTTGCGTCTCAGGGCGCCCCACATATTCTCGTGATTGAGACGGTCGAAAGCTTTTTTGTAGTCAATGAATACCAAGTAAAGGGACTCTTGGAATTCGTTGACCTGCTCCAGAATGATGCGGAGCGTGACAATATGGTCCACACAAGATCTTCTGGCACGGAATCCGGCCTGCTGCCGCCGGAGAGTCGCATCGAACTTCTCCTGAATCCGGGCTAGGATAATTTTGCTTAGAACATTGAGAACGGTACACAGCAACATAATGCCTCGCCAGTTATCGCATACAGTCAAGACACCCTTTTTGGGCACCTTCACTAAGATACCTTGCATTCAGTCGACCGGGAAAGTTGCGGTGTCCCAGATATTACGGAAAAAACGATGCAGTAGTTCAGCGGATGTCATGTGGTCAGCTTTGAGCATCTCGGCTGATATGCGATCGACCCTTGGGGCTTTATTCGATTTCATGCTTCGGATGGCTGTTTGAATCTCTAGCAGCGATGAAGCTTCGGTATTGACGCGTGTTATACGTCGGATCCTAGGCAGATCATTACTCCATTCCATCCTACCCAAAATGACGATGATCGTTTCTCGCATATCAACGATTTGTCTTTCGTGTCCTTCAAAGTGACTGTACCCAAATCTGCAATTAATGAAGTCAATCGAACCCAACCCAAAAAAAGAAAAAAAATTAAACTACGATTCGATATCTAGCCAGCCTCATTTGAAAACTACAAGTCAGACATCGGGACGCAGTCTTGCCGCTAGCTCTGAGGAAGCCTGTATCCCTCTCAACGCAGTCGAGCTACTCCTGCCAGCGACCAACAGCCGTCCTGGTCCTGTGTTTGAGTTGGGAGATGAGGTCTTCCGAACTCCGACTACAGGCAAGTACACAACACCACGGACAATCCAATCTCTGATCCATTTCATGCCCTCAGTCGTAGGTTCAGCCAAACCTACTTGGAAACTTTGTCGCTAGCTCTCAGGAAGCCTCTATCCCTCTCAACGCAGTCGAGCCCCTCCTGCCAGCGACCAGTCTCAGTTGGTCTGAGGTTTTCCGAATTCCGTTTCCAGGCAAGTACAATAAGAGCTCAATCGTTGCCCTACCGGACAGTGTTCCGATTTCCAGAGCTCCATCGTCCAAATACCAAAGTTTCGATGTCAGCATATACTACCAAAATGTTGGAGGGTTGAATAGTCTTATTGAAGACTACCGTCTAGCCGCTCTGGACCAATGCTACGACATCATCGTGCTTGTTGAGACATAGCTCTATTATAGAATACTTTCTGGTTACGTTTTCGGCGGGGACGGCTACGAAGTATTCCGATGTGACCGCAACTTGAAACAAGCGGGGAAGCTAAACTAACTTTGCTTCCGCGCCAGGCAGCGAAGCTGCCGCAAAGCCGCGATGTAACAAATGCCCGATGAGACTCTGATAGGTTCACTTCCGAAACACACAAGCCACTAACAACCCATTAAAGAACCAACACTTTCCGAAATTATTTCTAGGAATTCATAGAATAAGAATTTAACGACCGAAATAAATTCAAAATGATATCATGAACCAGTTTATTTAGCCACTACTAGTTGCTTTTTCGCCTGAATTTATTCAACCCTTCTCCTAGTATACTAGTACTTCGATCTTGCATAAGGCATTTATTCCTATTAGACTCTTAATCTAGTACATCACCTGGTCTTAGGTTGCAGTGTGACGTCATACGATCGAAGAAACGGGCGGCTGGGAAGATGCTGACGATGACGTTGCGTACCGGTACGATGCGACCCGATGAATTTAACGCCAAAAGCTTCTTGGCACGCTTTTCCACCCCACTAGGTGTATGCTGGCAGCGGGTGGTTTTCTCGGCCTGAATTACCGTACTTGGCCGTGATACTGTACAACAACCAGCTTGATGGGGTCGATGGGAAATCACCTCGTGTGCTTTGGTCTCACCTGGAGTGGAAATTATCCGCCGGTGGTAGCGATAACGGGGAAATACTTCTCACTGCTTGTTCGCTTCTGGTCTAGTGTCCGGATGACAAATGGACGGGTTTCAAACCAATCTATATCACGGGAACTATTTCGAGGTTGGATTTCACGATGTTGGACCCGGGCGCTATTATATGACGGGATTGCGCCCTGTAGTTCTCTCCGGTTGGTGTGTCGGTGTTCTTGCCGGAGGGCGTTCTAGGGCTTAAGCCCGACCGGCGACCTTCGTTTGAAGGAATCTTCAAACGTAGAATACAATTCGTTATACAATGTAACTTGTTATATGATAGGCGAATAACTCAATTACCTGATTTACGGTCTTTTAATCGTTCATATAACCGAAAATAGTATATTTTCCTAACGAAATACTGCGAGCGACGACCCTAGTTAAGGAACTTATTAAGTTAGAGTTACAATTTTGATTTTAATTGTTTTTAACTCACTTTACAACTTAGTGACTACTTCACGTGCTCGCTTACAATTCTTTCCTTTGTTCACAATCGCTTCTATAGGTTTTCTAATCACACCGACCACAGCTATCTGTAAGAATGGCTAAACCGGACTGAGATCGATGCTAGCATTTCATTTCTCTACCTCCTGATTTTTGGAAGGAATCTTTTGTTAATCGGACGCGGCGACGTGTTGGTTTTTCATTGGTTGCTTGTGAGCTCCTATGAAACTGCATGAATTTTTTATAGCTCACAGCTATTCGCTACCAAAGAATACGAGGGGACTTGTTTCATTTGTCCAGTATATTTGAATTCAATTATCTTTTTTTTCGTGATTATTCATTAAGATTTTTTTTGATAGCTAATAATATTGTAACATCGTTACAAACTCAAACAACAGCGCGAAAACTATAGGAGGAGGAGTGATTGTCGCTGTTGACGCTTCGAATTCCGTCGAACAAGTTTGGGTATCCATCGCGCTAAAAAACCGCTACCTGTTGCTCTGTGCTGGCTACATACCTCCAGATCGTACTTGGGATCTTTATCTCATCGATATACATTGTAGGTCAGTTTGTACTGTGTCGAGCAACGAGGCTTCTTGTGACAAAAGTGTGATATTTGGGGACTTCAACTTTGCGGGCGTTGCTTGGACTCGCTCTCTACTTTTCATCCTGGAGCCATCACGTTATTTGCCCGCTATAGTTCTGCAGATATGTTCCGCAGTATTATATGTGACTAATGAAAATATTAGCTTTTTGAATCTTTAGTTTGTGAACGGCTTGGATGCTGCTCCTTTAACTTCAACGGCACCTGCACTATTAGTAAAGTTCGTTCCACATCATCCCTCACTAGTTATCGCGGTCAAGGGTTGTGACTCTCTTGAAGTCTCCATCGCTTCAACGATAGTGTCATACGATTTTGGAAGGCAAACCATCGTAATATAGAAGCTGTGTTGTCTAATTTGGATTGGGAGCATATTCTGGATTCAGACGAAGTCAATTTCGCAGCACAAACATTACGTACGCTGAAAAGAACGAGCAGGCCGCCCTAAAAAGATTCAACAAATATCGTACACTCCCGCTCAAACAACACTATGTCATGCTCAAATAAGAATATAAACGCTTAAGTAAGACTTCTTCACCGATACGAGCAGGGAATTCAATCTAGACTCCGATCACATCCAAAACCCCTTTTGTAGTTACGTAAATGAATAACGCAAGGAGAAAGGATTGCCATCATCCATGGTATGGGACGAACTATCGGCCTCGACACAACAAGACATCTGCAGTCTGTCATTGGGTCATTTGGCATAATTTGGAACTGTTAAAGGGAAAGGGTTTTGTGATCTATTTTTTCACATAGTTAGAGTAGATCGAGGGTATGTTCTGATAGATTTAAACCGATGATGGACATTTTTCGGAAGGATGGACAAACGAAACGGCTACTTCCGAGAAAGGGATCACATCTGTCATTGACTTATTTTAGGGAAACGCCCACATAAAAAAAACAAATCCCCTTACTTGATTCCGACAAACCGCTAATTATGAAGAATGGGAATCAATTTTTATTGGATGCGCATGCGAAACAAGCGACAAAAGAGAACCAACGACAAAGCTTTGATTTTGTCGGAGATAATAATGACAAAAATTCGAAAAACTTAGCGTTATATATACAGCAAATTTCGGTGTTATAAGTGTTCGAGTTCTGATAAAGGCTTGTTGCGAGGTGTGTTTGTCAGTAATAACAGAGCTTGATGACAAAGGGTATATTGTTAGGCGTTGCTCGAATATTGATTCCCTGGAATCAAATCCAAGATTTCTAATCCAGGTAAAAGTCTACTTTCACAGAAGGAATCACATCCACCATTGCCTACCCCCGGGCCAACGCCCGGAAATAAATTCACCACCAAGAAAACGCCTACTTCCAAAAGACGAATCACATCTACCATTGCCGTATTCTGAACAAACTTCTATTTTCATAAAAGCAATCACTTTTGATTTTGAAGAAGGGATCAAATCTCCCTTGCACTTTTGCCGGCAAACGCCTACTTTTAAAGCAGGCATCACATCCACCATTGCCATAATCCGGCCAAACGCCCACTTTTGAAGAAATCACATCCAAGGGGCAAGTGCCTACTACTTTTCAAGAAGTGATCACATCCACCCTTGCATTAATCCGAGCAAGCGCCTAGTTTTAATGAAGGGATCACAAACACCATTGCTTTAATCCGGGAAAACGTCTACTTTTAAAGAAGGGATCATATCCACCATTACCTTAACCCGGCAAGCGTCTACTTTTAAAGAAAGGATCACATCCACCATTGCTTCAATCCGGCGAGCATCTACTTTCAAAGAAGGGGTGACACGACCATTGTCTTAATCCTAACAAACGCCTACTTTTGAAAAAGAGATTGCATCCACCATTTCCTTAATACGGGCAAGCGCTTATTTTTAAAGAAGGGATCACATCCACCATTGCCTTAATTCAAACAAGCGACTACTTTTAAAAGAGGGATCACATCCACCATTGCATTAACCCGGACGAACGCATCCCGATAGATGCTTTATTCAGAGTGTAAAATAATCGAAATTTTTTGGTGAAGTCTACCTTTTTTCACTTGTCAGCTCACTTCCAGATACATTCAAAGTCGGCTCTGGGCTGTCAATATTCGGTTGAATATTAGTCATTCTACAGTTGATAAATTATCTGAAATCTGAACACGTTTTAAATGAATAAAGTATTTTATCACACAGAACTGAATCCGATTTTCACTCGCGAGGCACTTTCAACGGTAAACATCAATATAAACAATGGTTAATTATGTTTTTCCTGCACATAGCAAGCACATTCGGTGACAGTCGAATGAATAAGTTGGTGGAGTTGTCGTCTGATTTTGTCATTCTATGATTTGAATAATCATGTGATGTTTGTCAAAATTCGGACTGAAGTTGCTTCATGAAGATGAATATTTTATGCTCTGGCTTTATTTACAATGGATAAATAACATTTATCATTGCCTCATACTCGGCTAATGCATGCTTTCTTCGAAAGAATTATGTATGTTATTTTGTTATATATACTATTCCGGGTTTTTTCAGCACCACTGAGTTTAGTAACTTATTTTATGACCAAACAAAAATTATGCCATATGCTCGTTATGCCAAATAACCCTCACTTTTGTTGCTTTCGTCGATTATACCAAATGACCGTTATGACAAATGGTCTTTATGCCAAATGGCATTATGCCAAATGACTTTATGCCAAATTACCCGCTCCCATTTACAGTAAAAAACATAGGGAGGACCTCAATTAATGCAAAAGTTCGAAGGGGTACCTATCAAGAAAAAGTTTGAGAACCGCTGCCCTACAAGTTCTTCTTGAGCTTATCAATCTGAACGTCCACCCGGGAGCTCTACGTAACATAGTAATGTTGAGGCCAAGACACCATCGTACGAATTACGGGCAGGAAGGATCTTTAGGTGGTTAGCAGCGGATATTTGGGACCTTATTTATTCATAATAACGTTAACCAAATGAATGTGCTCGAATATTACAATAAAGGGGACATCATGACGCAGCATTTCATCGCTCTAACTCAATGCTTTTTACATATTTCGATAAAAAATCTGTGACGCATTCAGAAAGTAAGATGTTATAAACTATAGAGAAAGATTGTCGCTTCGGTTCCCTTCGTTCTGCTGTCCGATACATGTTGGGTTGGATTTTTTTCTTCTTCCTTATCCTAACCAGCAAATGTTCCGGTGTTCCAAATAGCGACAACAACAACAATCTGCAGATTATAACCACTTTTATTCAGCATTCTGAGTCTCAAACATTCTCGTCCCAAAAAAAGAAGTTTGCGAGTCTTCTAAATTTAAGCTATCGTATAGTCTGATGAAGAATAATTAAAGCATCATAACACTTAACCTGTTACACATTGATCAACTCGTTTTCAAGAAGTAGAAATGCCCAAGTGGCTAATGGGATAGGCTCTCATTATGTGGACCGATATTAATGCTCATGCTGGCCTCCCGCTACTCTTCTGTGGGTGTTGCAACCATAGCACTATGGGGGATCCCCATACAAGCGAGCGGTCAAAAATAAAATTGGACTTTTAAAGTGATTTTCCACTTAGTTTTAGCTGTGTATGGTCGAAATAGCATGAATATACAATTTCCAACCCCCCCCCCCTTTGGGGATCGTCTATGAATTACGTAATTATTTTTTTCATAGGTTCGATTAACGTGACAAAGCAAACCTATTTGGGAAGTTGAAATTTCGTGCGTTTTCTTAAGGAGAAGGAAGGGGCTGTACAAAAACTAAGTTCAGCAATTTATGGACATTATGGCGGCGATCATGTTAAATGACATTAATTTCATGACATTCCGTGATATTTTTTGTTCTCACTCTCATGCCTCACAATTTGTATTTAGAACAATTTGTTTGACAAAGTACTAGGATCTGAAGGATCATAAAGCATTAAATGTTAATCAAATAATCAGAATTGAAAATAACTTTTGAAAAAGGGTATTAGCAAATTAGAAATCGCAATCCCATGACATTTTACGTGTACAAGTTATTCAAAAATGAGATTAATATATTCTCAAAAATGTGGACATTCATTGTGGAATGTAAGAATGCTCCATTCTTCCGAAAAGCAAAATTCTTTTAATTTAAATAACAACACTATTTGAATTACTTTTGATTTGTTTTCATGATTTCTACAAGTTATATACAGCATCATTCTTTTTCTGTGTCAAGGTTTAAGTCTTCAATGATATTTTCTTCAATTCCATCAACGATGGAAGATGAGATAAATTCATCTAAAGTATTAGAAGATAAAGAACTTTTGAAAATCTTCAAATATTACAAAATTACGCATGGCATAAGAATAACTAAGTGAAAAATTTTTTCCAACGTCTCCTCGTTATCCAAATCGAGCTTAAAATGGATCTGATTCATGTAAGGCACGAAGGAAAATGTCAACATTTGCCTCTCTTGATCATTTTCTTGCATTATGAGTTCTAAATTTCTTCAACTGTTTATATTGACTTTCCGCTGGTTGTTCAGCCAGTGAACCTCAAAGTGTAGATGAGTGAATAAATATTTCCCTACCATTAGCCAGACATTCATGAACACTAGCAGGAATTTCATACGCTCCGTTCTAACTAAGATATTGTTCGTCTTTACTTTTGCAATAAACATGTCGGGAATTATTGATTCCAGGAGATTTATAAATATTTACATATTATGAAATCTCATATTTAGTTCTCCATCAGTAGCTAATGAATAGCTCAGAAAATTAGGTTTAGAGAATGACTCAAACCACTCAAGCCCCAAACGCATTTCAGCGGAATGGCGACGGAAACGGTAAAATTTGACAGGAAATATATGAGCGAACTGTTAAATCCTTCCGTTACCGTTGTGCTGCATTGCATTGGGGGTTTTATTCATTTACTCCTTTGAAAAGTTAATTAAATGAGCTCAAATGGTTATAAATAAAGTCGAAGTTATTACCAATAAATGTATTTTGACCATACCCTTTGAGCGCATAGTTCAGTCTGACCCATTTTCAATAGGAAACGATGGGACTAGATTTCCCGTCGAATGAAACTTGTTGCGAGAAAATCGGACACAAATAAGTGTCTAAATGGCGATTGCGTTCTTTTGCGCACATACATACAGACGCGCATGCACACACATACAGACATCACCTCAATTCTTCGCGCTGAGTTAGTTGATATATACCACTAGGGGTCTCCGGGCCTTCTATCAAACATTCGTTTTGGAATGAGCATTAACCTTGGAGTACGAGAGAGGCAAAACACGGTAAAAAACAAATGAAAAAAATCAGAGTGACTTAACTCTGTTAATTGCAAATACTGGCAAGAAATTCTTTCAGGACATTTTAGTCGAAGCTTTGTCCTTGATGTGTATCATAAAAGAACCCGGGGATTCCTGAGGAAAAAAAGTTCTTCACTATCAAAGTTGAAAATAGCGTCGTTTTTGGAAAAAAATATTGCTTCCGCATTTTTTCAATTTTTTCACAGTGTAACCATTAGTTGCACACCATTTAAAAGCTTATACAATAACCTTTGTAATGATGTATTAACATTGAAGAAAAACATTTAAAAATATTTCAATAAATAGTTGAAAATAAAATATTTTTTCAGAAAATTTGCTAACTTTTTTACCCATTTCTGACTTTGCCACCTTATATCTTTGGAACTAGTGCACCTAGAGACTTCAAATTCAGAATTTCTCTTAATTAGAGTATTGACAATGGAGAGAAAATATTTTAAAATAATTCGGAAGACATGACATTTTCGATTAATGACCGCCCGAAATCCTATAGTGCATAGGTAGTCTTGAATAATACTGACGACAATTTTGACAGCCGCGTTGCCACGCGATCTTCATGTTATACTATTAGTAAGAAACGGTTCTCTATTGAAGAAAAAATATGATTTTTACAGTACGAATCTTCGATAATTTATATAAAAAAAACTCAATGAACCAGTAATTGAGACCTGCAATTTTCCAAATCCATCTTCTTTCATCCGGATGGTGTATTTTTTACCCAACACCACAGGGCGTTGTTTTTAACAGCTTGCAATCGAGATTTTCCCACTCTCTAGCTGCCCTTTCATGATTCATCCATCTATGATGCAGCTACTGTGGGGGAGATGTTGGTTTTCCGTATGCGAACTTTGCACCAGCATCCTTCCCGCACCGACATCGTCATCCTTTGCGTGCATTTTACTACTCGGCTGATAGCGGAGAGGCTCTGACAAGAACCCGTCACTATCCTCATCGTTGTCGACAGCTACTCTCATAACATCACTCATCTAGCTAACCAACGCTGACTGTGTGCAGAAGTGGCAGCTACTGGCAGCAGTGGGAGATTTTAGAAATCGGGATCACGATAACACAAAGACGATAAGCTCTCACACCCTCCAAATGAGAACTTCAACGTTTTCGTTTCGTTCCGGTACAGCGTTAGCCAGGGCCACATGTGTATGCGCTTTTTCCATGAGTTCGTATGGGAAGGAAGTTATCAATGGGACACTCATAACGCACTGTATCTGAATAATGTATATCAAACATCGAATTGGCATCAAGTTACTCTAGGTAATGTCTATATCAAGTGATGTAGCTTCTAAGTCTGAATATTCTAATACACAACCTATTTTTTTTCAACTCGTTTAATCTTTTATCTCTTTATAGACAGATATCCCTTAACTTTCGGAATCAAAACCCACCATATCTCCGGTTCTAAGGAAAAGCGATGAAATGAAAACAACCGAATGGCCAAAGCGAAGGCGGTGGAAAACTGCCAGCGCATCAACGTCTGAAAGGCGTTATGATGACGCTTATTGAAACGTTTTCGAGAACTACTAAGCCAGCGGTGGCGAGGCTACCAAACCGACCAGTCAAGAACCCTCTCTTGGATGATTGTTCTCATTTCCATTCAGGATCACCCACGTGGCGGCTTGGGCTGCGAACGTATGTTTGATGGACAGTGATTTGTGTAACGTAGAAAAGCTTAACATATAAATTTAATCATTCATCTAATTCAAAATCAAATGAAGCAGATCCAAAGATTATCGAGAACAACTCATATCCCATTGAAATCGATTCTAATCCCACAAGATACAAATATATTACAAAATCGACTCAAATTAAATTCAAGCCTAACCCGAATTTGGACTCACACTCTTCTAGCCCCAAACTTAATATCCCACTGTGCATTGGATTGAAAATTGCTGTAAACTTTGCCTTGTTTGACCTGCCCTCTGCGCTCTACCATACTTATTTTCGATGCTTCCTATATTCCGAAAAAAGGATCCCTCCCCTCATCTGCTTCAACGCCTTCAATCACTGGCTAACCCCGAATAATCTAACCTCTCGGTATGTTGTTCTAGCTATAGGCCATCGGGTAGCAGTCTGCACTCGGTGAACGGGATATTTTGACCCGACTTGCCAGAGAGTTCGCACATATTTGTGGTTTAGAAGTTGGCCTCCCGCCATCGTACACCACACACCATAGTCAGTAGTGGTGGGCTAAACTTTCGGGAAGTATCCGTTTTTTGAACTGGTCTGCCTGCCTGCCTGCTCGACTCGAAGTGATTGTGATTGTTTATGATGTGCTGCGGATATCGGACTCGTACGGAGGGAATTCTCGATGGATCCCATCATGCTCGCTCGTATAGCAGGGGCGAGGCCGGTTCAGAGGTGAAAGTTTAACGTTTTGGTTTGGGAGCTGCAATCTGGCCACTGACTGCCGGACTGCCGGATTGGTTTGGCTGCTGGCATGATGGTTGATGGTACGTCCTGGGAAATATCGGGAGAAACCAAAATGCAGAAAACTTCTACCTTCAGCATCTGGGAGGGAAGAGAAATTGTTGGTACCAAAGGCAGAGAAAGAAAGTATTCTGCTGCGTGTTTTCGGATTCGTCGAGTGGTGCGGCTTGTTCAAGGCAGATTCCGCTCCAAGTTGGTATTATTTTCAAATCATTGATTTCTAATTGGTGGTGGCACTTTGGCAGCACCGGAAGGTAGGACGAATCAAGCTGAATAAAAGACGAATGTTTGTGGGCCTGAGGCGTTCGACAGCAGTAGCAATCGGTTGGTGAAAGTTTTTCTTTGTTTAGGTAGTTTTGATTGAACTTTGAATTGGCTTGGAACCGCAAAACACTTTGTGGTGATTTCGGTTCGATAGTCTGTTAGTGACTTTTGGGTGAGCTATCAAATTTTAATAGGCTGATGACTTATCAAGAAATATCAAAATGTTTTTGAAACATAGTTGAAATCCATAATAATATAGAAAATAAATTCAAAAAAACGGCAAGTATGTGGAAACAGGGGTTGCCGAAATAATTTCTTAAGCAATGAAAGGTTTTTCAAAAACATTTGCACAGAAGCACCCGGAAGATATTCTTGAATAAAATTTGAATGGATTCTTTCTATCTAAAGAAATTAGGAACGACTGGTAAGTCATTTGGCATAAAATCGTTTGGCAATAGACCTGTGCGCCGCCGGTGATTTTCTCGCCGCCGAATATTTTTTGCCACGCCGATGGCTATTGGGTGACTATTAAGGTGATTATACAATCAAGCCAAATGGTGAATTTCAAATTCACCACACGGTTTCTACTCCTATTATGAAAAGTTCAAATCTAGCGTAATAATTTTCGTACAATGCTGAAATTAAAGTCGATTGTTTAGCATAAGTAAGCAAACGATCTACGGATGTTTCATCTCCATGGGCGTTATGGTTCTCTCAATTCGTGCTCTTGAAAAATCACTTGAAAAAGCACGTGGTTTCCAAGATGGCCGATTTGTGGCTTTGTTGTATAACCACCTTAAGCCAGTTTCGTACATTTTTTGTGCATTTTTACTAGAAAGTTCATATTACATTTATCTATTTCCAAGTATGCAGAAATTATTAGATGGCGACCTACCCACAACTGTAAATGCTAGCTAATTTGCTGTATAAGTATGCTTGGGCAAACATAAAAATAATTTTTCTATGGGTCAATTTCATCACCTCCGCTTAGGCCTTAAACCATGCTTAACCGTATGGGTGGGTAAGCACCGCTTAAGAGTTAAGCGCAGGTGAAGAAATTGGATATAAGACTCAATTCTCATTTCCCGAATTCAACTCAAATCAAATTTAAAAGTGACACTTGAACAGTTCCTCAATAAGGCTGCATACTTAACAAGATTATATTAGAAGACCGACATAGAATTGTTTTTGACTTATCCGTCTTATTTAGAAGCACCTGTGATTCATATGACTATCACGAACTATCACTTTCAAGTTTGATTTGGTTTTAAATGAGGAAATGAGACGCAGCGTAAGAAATCCATTGATTTTTAGGCATTTAAGAAATTATTCCCAGAAAATTCAAAGAAGCTCCTATTAGAATTTATTTTGAGTTCTGGTCTGAAATTATTTTAGAATTTCATTCAGAAATTCAACAAATTTAATTTGAAGAATCTATTTTTTTCTAACTTTGAAAATACTTCAACTTCATGAATTTCTCTTTGATTTTCTTCAGACATTATTTTAGTAATTCCTTCGAGAATATTTTCTGGAAGCCCATTGAAAATTTATTGGGGAATCTATAGAGAGATTTGTAAAAGTATTCTTGAAGTAATTTTCGTGAAAACTCCTGGATAACAGGAGAATTTGTGTAATAATTTCCAGGATCGAATTTGGGTGGTAGTACTAGGAATAAGAATTGAGGTACTTTCGGAAGGAGTTTCTGTGGGAATTGCTTAGAGAATTTGAAATATATTTCCATGGAGATTTTGGTGTGCATTCGACAGGAATTTGTTTAGGAATTTCCAGGGGAATTTCTGAAGGAACTACTGAAGAATTTATAACGATTTTTTAGGGGGCATCTTGGAGGAATGTTTTGGGAAACACCGGGAGGGATTGCTAAGTTAATTCCTGATAAAATTGATGAATTATTAAAATTTTCTGGAGGAATTCGCAATTGAATATTAATAAGTATTGCGATTCTTTTCTTAAATCCGCTGCAGTTGTGCGCCATGCAAAAAATAAATAAAGCATTGTCAAATAGATGTGACTTTAAAGCGGTTTTTCGAATTCGCTTTTAAGGTATGCAACAAATTACGGTCCTTTTATGAATAGTTATTCTTTGGGGGAATTAATGATTTAAAAAAAATGTATTTATTACTACTGCCTTGGGATCAGTATATTATAGTAATAATTCCCATGAGGCAATCGGGAGTAACATTTGATGCAATATTTTTCATTTCCGTAATCGAGGAACCAGAATGACAAATACCTTACCGGTGCACAATCGAGAGAGACATACATTGGAATAATAGCAGCAAAACTATAGTTTTTTTTTTGTAAATATTTCGAAAACAATTCAATAAACAATTTCTAACTTGATTGTAGGTGACATAAATAATATTGTGGAATATGACATTTAAATTTTCCAATGTATCAAAAACAAGCAAGGCTATTATTATGATATTTTGTGTGTGTAAATTATGTAAAATATTAGTAGTACACTACCGAAATTTCAGCTCAATCGGTCATCGGGGAACAAAGTATTAGCAAACCAAATTTGACTATTTTGTGTAAAAATCGACATATGCATGCTATTATTCCAAACACCACTGAAGCTGAAATACCAAAACGCAATAAAATGTCGAGAAGCATAATACTCCTAGAAAAACTCCTGGGAATATTTCTGGAAGAAATTCCGGGGGTAGGGTTGACTAAAGTTTAAAAATTTTATGTTCGATTCGAAAGGAGTTCAGTGGAAATTTCTGAAGAATTCTCGAAGTAATTTATATAGAGTTCTCGGAGGAATTGCCGAAGAACTTCAGGCAGAATTTCAAGAGACATTCTTTGTTCTGGCGAACAAATCTAAATAATACGCAGGTACGTTTCTAAAAGAATTCATGGGAAAATTTCGTAAAAGCTCCTATGGAATTTCTGGACTCTAGAGAAATTTTCAAAGGGAATTTGGAGGAAATACTTCAGGAACTTCGGAAAGAATTCTTGCAGGAATCTCCAGAAGGATTATCTAAGGGAGTTCGCATGCACTCCCTGAGGAGCTTTGAAAGGAATTCCTGATGAAACTAAAGGAAACAATTATTGAAGAAACTTCCTGAGGAACTCATGAAAGAAATTTGATGGAAGTTTTGAAGGAATTCCGGGAATAAGCCTTCAAGGACCATTCCAAAAAAATCCTGGTGAAGCTTCTCGAAGCATTCCTGGAGAACTATTCCAATTATTTTCTGGTGGAACCTCCGGACAATTTTCTGGAAGAGCTTCTGGCGGAATTCCTGAGCATCTTCTAAAGTAAGTGATGGAGATATTTCCGGACGAATTTACGATGGAGCTTCAGGAGGAATTCATGGAGAAACTTCCGGAGGAATTCCTGGACGACTTGCAAAAGGAGTATCTGGAAGACTGGAGTAATTCTTGCAGGAAGTTCAGGAGAAATTTCTGGAGGAACGTAAAAGGAATTCGTGACGCAATTCCTGGAGAAGTGTCCGAAGGAATTCCTGACGGAACTTCCGGAGGAATTCCTGGAGCGACTTCCGGAAGAATTCCTGGAGCAACTTACGGAAGAATTCCTGGAGGACCTTCCGGAGGAATTCCTGGGAAACTTCCGGAGGAATTCCTGGAGGACCTTCCGGAGGAATTCCTGGGAAACTATTGGCGGAATTTCTAGATGATCTTTCGGAGGAATTTCTTGAGGAACTTCCGCAGGAATTCCTTGAGGAACTTCCGAAAAAAATTCTTAAGGAACTTCCGAAGGAATTCCTGGAGAAACTTCCGGAAGAACTCCAGGAGGTACTTCCGGAGAAATTCCTGTTGGTACTTCCATACAAATTCCTAAAGCAATTTCCGGAGAAATTCCTGCAGGAACTTCCAAAGGAATTCTCGAAGGAACTTCCAAAGGAATTCTCGAAGGAACTTCCGAAGGAATTTTTAGACGAACTTCCGGAAGAATTCCTAGAGGGTTACTTCAAGGGGAGTATCCGAAGAACTGCCCAGAGGAATTTCTTGAAAAACTCATCAAAACTCGTGGATGAACTTCCAGAGGAATTCATTAAGGAGTTTCCGGAAAATGTTTGACTCTTGAAATTAGGTCTCGCCGACTCAAGCCGCCGCCGATTACCAACGGTGTGACGCCACCACCCCGCTGCCGCTGGCTGAAAATTATCTATCACGTCGCCGCCAGTAAAATTTCATAAGGCTTGTTTGGCATAATGTCGTTTCGCACTTTCCACGCAGTGCGAAGAGTCAACGCAGAAACGGAATGGCACTTTAATAGAACAGTACAGGGTGCGGCAGAAAATAATGCGAAAATGTTTAGACGTGAATATTGGGTTAATTCGAGTAGCTAGTGATTAATTTCTGTTGAAAGTATACTTGTTTATGTTTACTTTTAAATGCCGCACCGAGAGATTGTTATTGTTTGATTGCAAATTTGTAAAAATGTACGCAAAAGAAGTTATTAATAGTTTGTTGTTTGCCCAGAAGACGCCAAATAAGATTGCTATGGTGGTGGGATGTCTTATGGCCACAATTTATCTCCTTAAAATGTCTCTGCATGATGAGTCTAAGCAGCGGAAGCCGAAAAGTGCTTTGCACGTATGCTAGGCGTAACAAAATCGACTCGCGGAAAGATTGCAGGTAAACTAGTGCGTTCCATCAGAAAACTTGACAAGGAAGTCAATTTTTTTTAGGAATCCATGCGAAAACCATCAAAGACGATTTGCATGTACCTTCCAAAGCTTGAGTCAAACGCCACTTGATTACGAACTGGGTATAGGAACTACGAGTGACTCGTTCAAAAAGATTGCTTTCCTTGTTAAAGAAGGAAAAAAGTATAATCTTGTTATCCAACGCGAAAAAGCTTTTCAGCATCGATGCCGCACGGACCAGATCATTTTAACGAAGAAAATTGTGGATGTTCTGGAGAAAGTAAAGTTTAAATTCCAAACCAATCCGGCTGTTTTCATGATGTTTAGCTTGGGGACATAAAACGGTTTGAAACTGCCACCTGTTTTCAATGATATTGGGGTTAAAATCAATACCAAATTGTTTATCGGTAGTTTAAAGGACGATACGATTGGAGCGTATGTTGAGCCACGAGCCTGCAAACTATCGCACCCTTGTGTAAAGACCCTAACGTCAGCCATAAGATGCACATGGCAGTCGATGTCGGAGGACTAGGTTCGAAGAGCGTGTTCTAGCTCCGGCATCGTCTTGAGAATATTATTAATAAAAATAAAGCACACATTCAGTAAATTTGTTTGAAAGGACCTTATAATGATAACTGAACTATAAATGTTAAGAATACTGCTTGGAGCAGTTCAAATGGGATTAAAAAGAAGTAGAACCATTTTTCGCATTATTTTCTGCCGCACCCTGTAGAAGACCCTAGTTGTTGACAATGTTGTTATGGAAACTCCACCGAAAGCATTGACGATACAGACAAGGAATCAGACATCTGTTTTCAAGTTCGTTCCAAGCACACGACTATGAAGACGGAAAACAAACAAATTAGGGCCGGCAAGCAACTCATCATCACGGGTTCGCGACGTTTGGCATAAGGACGTTAGGCATAAGTACGTTAGGCATAATGGACGTTAGGCATAACGGACGATAGGCATAATGTACGTTAGGCATAATGGACGTTTGGCATAATTCTGCCTTCTTTATGTCATAGGCTGTTCTTTGTGTCATTTTATGCCTAACGTACATTATGCCAAACGTACATTATGCCTATCGTCCGTTATGCATAACGTCCATTATGCCTAACGTCTTTATGCCTAACCTACTTATGCATAACGGGGTATATCCCATCATCACCGGAACGACCCGGAAAGTGAGTTAGAACGAGCGTGGGAAGCAACAATATGGCAGGATGGAGGACAACGTTTTGCGAGATGAACACCATCGGCTATACCTTCAAGAACGACCACGACCAGTGCGAGAGGGGAAAATACGAAGGAAAGACGCTGAGTTCCATCAAGCATCTTCTGCAGCATGATGCAATCGATTGGTTCGCTCGAACCACTTCAAATCGACTGTTATGAACGTGGAACGACTTCAAACGGAACATGTGTGAGAATTTTTGCCCAGTTGCTATTCGCAGATATGTACTTCGTCTGAAGACCAGCTTCGGGTTCTAAGGAAGGGACAAGTCGTTCGTGCTTTTTCGTTTTGTGGAAACAACACTGAGGAATAAATATTTTTCTGGTGAACAACTGAAGAACTGGAGAAAACGAAGAATAGTATAAACGAGAACGATGCAACTGGAAGAAATGGTTGAAGTATGTACCGGATACGACGAAACACGAATGCTCTCGAACAAGCATTGCCGAATACCGATTTCGTACAGTGCGCTACTGGAGCAGAATTTTACTACGCCTGTAATCGTCAACAGAGCGGCGACACTACCGGCGCAACAACAACGGCCCCACCGTTACAACTGAGTTCACGTGGTGAAAGTTACCGTTCCACATTAATAATGATCCCGTAGAGCAGAAGAATGCACTGAAGCTGAACCTACAGAGTCAAACCTGGCGTCAGAACAACACGTCACGAAACGGTCAACTCAGATTTGTGGATATTCGTCTACCCAAAGAAGGTCACCAGCGGTTCAGAAGTAGACAACCACCCAATCGATTCGAAAATTTCCTATAGCGGAATCAGGAAGGCTAGCACGTACAAGGCTGTAGGAACACAGCATCGATGTCGAAAACACGCTACCTCACAAACAAAGGCATTTCTTCATATCGCCGTACTTTCTGCAAGAGGTGAACAAGGAGATCGACCAAATGATAGTGCTTGAAATATTGAAGAGGCATAGTTTTTCCTCGTATAACAAACCGTTGATTGCAGTCAAGATGTAGATAGTATCATGTGTGCCTGGATGCTCGACATCTTAACTTCATCATGGCGAACAAAGTCAAACCTTAGCGCGGCTGATGACCCACCTGAATCAACATCGAAGAAAATCCGATCCGATAAATTTTTTCTTCCAAAAAATGTCGGTGTCGTAGAGGAAATACTCCATCACCGAATACGAATGTTTGGCGGAGATCCGAACGATCGGAAAGTCTCAACGTGGTGGGATGAAAACCCCAACAGCGTTGATGAGCCGATGGTTACTATGGCTAAATGCGTTCGACTTTGAGATTCGTTATCGAAAAGGATCCATCAACGTGGTACCGGATGCGCTCTCCAGAATAATAGCCGAAGTAGTATTCACGGTGGACAAGGTGCTGGATCCGTGGTACAAGAAACTTCTGGATAGAATAAGCAGTGAAGGAGACTAGTTTCCTGATTTCCTTATGGCCAATGATACTCCGTTTAAAAAAACTGTTGTTGTGTCGGATGAAAGATGAAGAAAGAAGCAAGACTATAGTTGGTTCGGAAATTCCACGGAGAGTCGATGAATGCGTACCTACAAAACTTGACACAAACTACAAGCCCATTGCCACTGGCCACAGATGCAGCAGGAGATTAAAGATTATGCGAGAAACTGTGCAACGTACAATAGTTGCAAAACACCAGAAGTGACGATGGTACCGCAATTGGGGAAACCCAACGCGGAGATAATTCCGTGGGAGATGATATCAATGGATATCTTTGGTTCACTTACACAGTTCAAGTGGAGAAACACGGTGTTGTTGGTGATAGTAGGTTGGGTGTACGTGCAAGTATTTCAAGTCAATGCGCAAAGCCGATTCGCGGAATACGGTGGAGTTTCTGGAAGAGGAAGTATGTCTTAGATTCATTAGACCGCGGCTGATACTGTCGGACAACTAGAAGCAGTTCAAAACGATGGTCCTCAAATCCTGGTTAGCATAGGATAAGATCGGCTACATGAATACGACCAACTATTCGCCAAAAGCAAACCATCGCGTCGTAGTCACATGTATTCGAACGTTGCGAATGGGACGACAAGTTACCGACGAGCAACGCAGCAATACACGAAGCAATGGGTGTAACTCCACACGAATCCAACTTTGGACGCATTCTTGTGCTGCACATGGAACTCTACATGCAGCAAGCGTTGAACAAGGCGGAAGATTTAAAGGCCTTCTGAGCGGCCGTATAGATTGTCGGCGATTCGCCGTATAACCACGAGCGTGTGAAGCAGCGATACAACCTACCCACGCGAGCGGTATCGTTCGGAGATCTGGTTTGACGTCGGACATTCATCTTATCATCGAAGGTGGACCAAATCAACAGCAAGCTAGAGCCTATTTTTTTCTAGCCATCATTAGGGAAGTCCTTGAAACGAACCCGTACATGTTAGAAGAAGTGTGTTTGAGTGGAAAAAAGTGCGATTCTGTACGATGTACGTAGGCAATGCTTACCAACAAGAAGCAAAAGTTGCTGTTAAACATCAATGGGAAGCAACGGCGACGAAGGAAGTGAAGAAGCAGTAACAAATTTCTCAACCGAGCGAGATTCCATAACCTTATCAAGCTAAATAAACAGACAAAGTATGTGGACCTGAGTAATGCACTCACGACAATCCGTCGCCAAGATAAAAGATAAAAAGAGATAAAAAGCACAACGAACAACTTTAATAAAAAGCAAAGGAACAACTTTAATAAACTCCACCTCGACAATCAATCGGCAAGATATCAACCAAAAGAGGATCAACGTCCTAGTGCATAGGGAGACCGAAGCGGTTGCTTAACAATGCGGTTCATCAACATTGCCGTCGCGCCAGGCAATGGGCCACAACACCACATTCCACGGTATCGATGAGAAAAAAAAAGTTGGTGCAGACGAATCGGCTATGCAAGAAAAAGTGCTTCATTTAGCGCGGAGTGGTATCATATTCGACAAGTCGACGTTTTAATATTTGTTCACAAAACCACATACGTTATTTTGAATAAAGCACTGAGAATTGTTTACAGCGACAGTACGCTAATAAACTGGGACAGTTTTCCCACCCGCTTTTGGCAGACCAGCTTGGACCATCGCCTCAACAGTTAGCTGCTATACAAGTTGTCACAAGGGAGTTTCCAACATTCTTTGGAAATCTGATTCATTGACCACTGTTTATAAGCAGCTACCGGCACTCTACGGAGACGGGTACGGGTACAATAATTCTGAAAATCTGCTGTGCCTTCAAAAGAATTTTCTAGGTAGTGCCAAGGAATCGACAGTGTTCCAATTTGCAAGAAAATTAAGGCCACAGATTTCAAGCAATATGATCGCTAAATATCTGGCAACACTTTGTCCGAAAACTGATCGGTTGGAAACCCTTGTAAACATCGGCCTGGTGGTACAAAATCTTTGCGGCATTTCAAAGCAGTCGGGACGGAGAGACTTTTAGCAAATTTGATTTAATTACAGAAACTGGTGGATAGCAACGCTAAAGCTAAGCTCTCTACCAAGAACAAGTTGCAGTAGTGACTACGTGGCTATTCGGATGCAAATCGGCTCGAAGACATGGAGAAAACTGAGATGGTGGTAAGTAGAAGGAAAGGGTTGGCGGAGTGTACAGTATCAGATCGAGTTCCGTTTGCAGCGTCGACAGTCATCAAATCGAAAACTGTTCATCATTCAAAGCGTTGGACCTGAATGGCCGATGGAAAAAGATGAAGATTCAAAAGGAACGGTCTGTGAAATCAACGAATGCTCTAAGCGACATTATCGTTTGTTGCATTTCTACCAAAAGCGTCCAAAACTATCAAAACCACTGCTACAGTACATCGTCATCGTCACTAGCCGTCTGCTATGCTTTTCCGTATTCTAGCCGTCACTTTGTTTAGAGGCAAAGGATACTTGTATATTTCCAGACGATGGATCTTCGGCGACGCTTTTAAAGCGGTCGATTGCTGAGGCTGTTGACGCTAGTTGCAGTACCAGCCTTCAGAAGTGTACACAGTTAATAACCTCAGTCTACCGCAGCAGTCCATGAATTATGCAGAGTTCGCTTCTCGATTTCCACATCCCAGATAGCCTCCAGTGCAAAGGTTTAGGTCCGCAGTGTCAGGAGTTCTGACGAGTAATCTGCATGCTGAAGGAACCACACGCAAAATGCTTCGACTGGTCATGGTCCTTTAGAATTTGTGGCGTCATCTGTGGTCTCATAAAATCCAGATGGAAGCAGATGGAAGATTCTTCAACCGTTTGCTCGTGGATTCAATCAGATACTCGAAGATATAAACAGTTTGTTGTGTTGAATGTTTCGTATGTCGAATGCTGAAGGTAGACTTCGAAGATCAACGTAGCAGATGAATCCCAAAAATAGGAGAAAGGTCTGTCATGCAATATTGACTGTCACTGGTTTCATGATGTTGAATAACTCTTTAGCAGCGGAGGTGATTGTTGGACAATTACGGAAGAAGCTATGGATCAAAATGACACTAAACTGCAATAAATGTAGGCTTCTTAGCCACCATATCAGACAATCAGACACGACAATCATTGCAAGATGTTCGTGGCTTATGGGAATGTTGCGTCCTGTGACACATATTTACGCATCTAAATGTATAGTCGTCCTACGGACGAAGTCGGCGTGACCTGTGAGCAAAGCAAGAAAGCATAGAGAACGCTATGGATGATGGCTCAGTCTGAAGAAGTAGCGGTACTCAAGCAGAATTTGAATCAAAGCAGTAATCAACAGAAGCAAAGGAAGGCATATAGTTATCTACCCCAACTGATTGACTTCTATCATCGATCATGCTAATGAAAAATTAGAAATTCCACATGGTTGAGAGTGCAAGTTCTCATTTTTGGCGTTGTGGCGTTTTAAAAGTAGAACAAAGTGCAATGTAGCGATTGGTTGGTCTATTCGCCTGATTTACGGTCAGAGCTATTCACTTTGAGATAGTCGCCAGTTTGTCCATCGATGTATGCAAGATGGCGATTAGAAGATTTATTGCACGACGAAGCTCTTCTCGGAAAATTTACTCCGAGAATAGTACGAACTTTGTAGGAGCGAGCGAATTGTGTTTTGTGTTTTTGCTTCGATATCAGTTGAAATTCAATTCTATTGGTCCATATTATGAGTTACCTAATGCTGATTGATAGAATATCTTAAAACTAATAAAATTAGAAACTAGCCAGCCCTGGCTTGAAGATCTCTCAAATGAAGATAAAATTGAGTATAGAACCACCTTTCTGAAAAATCAAATACGAGAAAAAAATGAGACTGCATTTTCATATTTTGATATATTTTTGGCATCAAACAAAATTTCGATTTTTGGAAAGTGTTATTTCAAAATGCTAATTTCAAATCGTGTTCTCATTTGATCTGCTTGCTATAAGTTGCATTCGACTGGAATTAATTCTATTGATGAGCGATTATAGCAATTACAAAAAAAATCAGATTCAAAAATTTTAGTTCTGCGTGAAAGGAGATCGAACTACATACAAATGTTAAAAGCCATATTTTTTTTGAAAAATTAATTGGACTCGTAATTCTTTCCATAGAAAAATGGCTTACCGCTGCTTGTGGGAAATGTGTGCGTTTTTTTATCTTGCACAAAAAGACTGGATGAAAATTTTCCATCCTAACCGCGCGCTAACAATTTATTTTTATAGTCGGTAGCAACAGTTTTTCTTTGATTTCTGCAGCGCGATCCTCCCGACGACAGCCAACGCCAACGGTCAAGTCACTGCCGCTGCCGCCGCCGCCGTACGCTGGGCCAGAGCCAGCAATGGTGGTTAAAATTATTCCTCATCATCATACAAGAGGAGTTTTTCCCGACGCAATTCTGTCCGCGTGGCTCAATCAATGCATCTACCTTTCCTAGACTAGCAGTCTGAATAGCGGAACCATAACTGGTGCATTCGAGTTTCACTAACAGAAAGGTATTGGAATGGGATAGTAGAACATATTTTGTTTTATAATAGAAAATATAAAACTAATATACGTTGATAAATGTAGGTTAAAACTTTTTGAGGAGATCGCAATGAATCAATAAACAATAAACATGCTGGAGAAGTAGATTTAGTAGAGTCCTTTATCGTATAGCTCCTATGTTCATCCGATCATGAACAAAGCAATGCAGAAAAATGATTTGATCCACATTTTTGTGATTTTTTAAGCAGTGAGCACGCATGTTAGCAAAAAGAAGCGACGAGTTTTGTGTTGTACATATTTATTTCTTTTGCGATGAGAAGAGTTTTCGATTAGATGGAAATGGGAACCGTTCTCCTATATGGCTTCTAAATTAGATAGCCTAATCAAGGAAATAAAATTTGAATTGATTAGTGAATTCACTTATCACTTATGGTGAGTTTAATCATTCCGATTTTTTCTCCACTCACCCGCTATCAAAGGAGCTCAAAGCTTGGTTGAAAAAAATCGCCACAACTCACACGTGCGCATGAATAGGAAGCGGAAAATCTCTGCTTTTGATTGCACATTTATTGAAATAGATTAATTTTCAACTTGTGCGTTGGGTCCGGCACAGATGCGGTGTGGTCCGGTCACGATTCATCGTCCTCGTCGCCGGTCGTTATCGCACCATAGAATGGGGGAGCAGTATTTTTGCCTGCGGCCACCGCTGCACTTTTCAACGCTAAACATTAAACCCATCATTGCTGCCATCATCATCGTCGTCGTCGTCGTCATGGAGAAGGAAAAATGGTCTGATAAAATGCAACCTGCACTATCATCATCGGGGGAGATTGTTCCGATCTGGAAAGTTCTGGCATGGCTGAATTGACGCTCAAGCAAACTAAGAAATGATCATTTTTAAATAAGGATTAAATGTTTCTTAATGGTTTCTAGGCGAAGTTTCGAATAATATGTACAAGTGCCAACTGCTAGCTAACTATCCGAGTTATGTTTACTAATACACGCAGGGGTTAGACAAAAAGGTTGAAAAAGGCAAAATTTTGGATAAATTCCGATATCGATACAAATAGAAATTCTTCTAGTTTTCTGTCTTTTTCTGTATTTTGGATAGGTCCACGGACACCGGAGATGTTCCGGTATTTCTAAGGTTATTTTGCTTCTTATTATTTGTGACGTGAATATTCTCTCAGAAACTAGAATTGATTTTTCGAATGTTTCTGAAAGCATCGTCTAGCAAAGACATGAAGTTTAATACCCATATTTTTATAATTTCGATCTAGGGGAACGGTTCGGCACTTCATTCCATAGCTCCTATTTCCATCCTATCAAAAACAAAGCAATGAAAAAGAAATTGGATTGTTTCTTATTTTTGTGATTTTTTCCACCAGTGAGCACGTGTGTTAGCAAAAAGAAGCGACGAGATTGGTGCTGTATTTCCTTGTTTTGCGATCAGATTAATATATGTTCAGTAGACTGGCCCAGATTATTATGGGGAGAAAAAAATGTTGTCGAATTCCACGGGGCACCCCCCAGAATTGTGTCTTTGGGTGAGAAAATCAATCTCTGAAAATTTCAGCTCAATCGCTTGTTGCATAAGCTGGCGCATTTGATTTGAAGTTTGTATGGGGATTTCAGCCAAAATGTATGGGAAAATACACCTCCGTCACTCATTCGATCTGGAAATTGGTTCTGATTGCTCGATTGACCTCAGAATGGCAAAAACGGCAGTTGGTATGCTACAGAACAATTTCACAGAATGATGATTAAATGATTAAATGAACTTTTATATAATTTTCGGCTGAATTATTAGGAGCTGATTTGTGTATTTTTGGGTTTTTTTTTATCGAATCGCATCAGCCGAAACCCATTTAAAAGTTCATTTAATCATCATACAATGTTCTGTGAAATTGTTCTGTAGCATACCAATGGCCGTTTTTGCAATTCTGAGGTCAATCGAGCAATCAGAACCAATGTCCAGATCGAATGAGTGACGGAGGTGTATTTTCCTATACATTTTGGCTGAAATCCCCATACAAACTTCAAATCAAATGCGCCAGCTTATGCAACAAGCGATTGAGCTGAAATTTTCAGAGATTGATTTTCTCACCCAAAGACACAATCCTGGGGGGTGCCCCGTGGAATTAGACAACTTTTTGTTTCCTGGGCCAGTCTAATGTTCAGTGAGATGAAAAACGGAACAGTTCACCTATTATCATTTGATCACATTTCCGGTACCGGTTTTACGGAAATGGTCATATCTCTGTGTATAATGGCAAGAATTTCGTCGTGCAATGGTTCAAGTTTTTCTAAAATCGGATTATCTTCAAATAAAATTATGCTAATATGAATTTCGAAATCCCTGTTTGATCACTATGCATGAAGAGAGGTTGTTTAGGCGAAAGCCGTTTTCCCGACAGTAATTTGATCGAATATGCCATTTGGCCGAACAAACTATTAGGCCGAAAACCATCTGACCGAAAGTCATTCGTCCAAAAAAGTCGTTTGGCCGAAATGGACATACGGCCGAAAATGTCAATCGGCCGAACTGGTCATTTGAACGAAAAGGACGGTTGACTAAATAATGGAGATGAGTGAGAAATGAGACGTCCCACTTCTCACTCATAATTTCTTTTTACTCATTTCAAACTTTCCACTTTTTACAAGTGAATATCGGGATCCGAGAGAGAAGTGAGAAGTAAATTGTAACACTTGCTTCTCATTTCATTTTTTTTCATTCATCACTTTTCACTGTGAAAAATGAGCAGTGAGAAGTGAAAGTGAGAATTAAGGAGTAACCCGTCTTACTCTTCATTTCTCATTTCTTACTTTCTTATTCCCTTCTCAATTATCATTAAACACTTCACACTTTTCACATCATCTACTGTTCAGCCAAACGACAATTTTGACCATATTCTCGGTTGTACGATCGTTCGACCTAATGAAATTTTCGGCCATAAGTTCTGTACGGCCAAACGACATTTTCGACCGTGTTGGGTCTCCGTGTCTCCTATACAAAAATCGTTTTTGGGTTGAACTTACAGCTTTTTTGTTACCTCTTGGAGTATGCACAAGAAAGGCAAAACGATAAACCACAGACAAACAGACATAATAATCGGAAAATTCTCATCGTTCAGTGGTTTAAATAATCGATCAATCGTGGCGCACGCATAGGATTTGTTCGAGTTTGACGTAGGCTCGTTACCGACACCTGGTTCGTGATTTGCCCAACTTAGTAGTGAAAACAGATGTCAGAAGCAAGGTTTGTACTTTTTTCTTTCGGTGAGATGACAACAAGCGATTTTCGGGCCGAAGGTGAATCTTTTTTCGAAGTCGGTGGCGAGAAACGTTTTTCTCTTGCTACATTTTTGCACCTGAAAGATAAACGAAAATCGTGCCAATTCAATGATTTTTCTTTTCGTTTCAACATTCTTGCGCCTCACTCATTTTACGCAAGAATTTGCGGTGGGCATTTATAAAAAAAAAGTATGACCGAAACGGGGTTCGAACTCAGAACACCGACAAGAATAGCACTGGGTTGCGCTATCTCTAGCCACATCACCACATCAGCAACTTATTGCGAGAAGTTTATTTGTTTTATAGATGCTACTCTTGTTTGCATTGGTGAAGGAACGGAAAGGACGAAAGAAGGGCAAATCAATTTTTCGCGGCACTTACATTGAGGGAAAAATAGTTTTCTCTCATCGGGCATTTTTTCTTTTCCGCAAAATTATTTCTCGGCAAAAATGAGCGTGAGTGAGCATCCTCTGCTGGTGAGAATGAGTGAGCATTACGATCCTTGGTCATAAAGGTGTTTCTTCGACGATGAATCTGATGAGTAAATATTCAATGTGTAATGTCCGTTTGTCTGCTGATCTGAAGCTGCGCTAAAACTTTGTAGAAAATTACATGTCAGTATTCCTAGAAACAATGTGTTTTGTTATAAGAAAATCGTCTGTATCTTGTTCCGTTATCGAGTTAGTTCCGTTAATATCAATTTACTTGGAAAATGAACTTGAACTTGAGATAAAAAATATATATCTCCATTTTTTTGACATTATAAAAAATATGAATCGCTCTTTCAAATGCCGTGTAAACATATTTTTTTGGTCTACCCTAATCGGAGACATCAACTTTTGAAAAAAAACCAGATTAATCCACCTAGCGTTGGTGGTGCCTTTCTCGCATTTAGTTAAGACACCAACCTTATGCGGGGTTTAAATGGTCCGATGTACCATTTTCTTCATAACTTTTAAACGCAATGACCGATCGTTATAAAATTCAATAGTGATCAACAAGGCTTTGTCCCCTGCCGAATGAAACTTGTTGCGAGAAAATCGGTTAAGGTTTACTATACGAAAAGTTGTCTAATGTTTTTATAGCTTTTGTGCACACACATACATACACATACATACACACACACACACACACACACGGACAGACAGACATGTGCTCAGCTCGTCGAGCTGAGTCGATTGGTATATAATACTATGGGTCTCAGAGGCTTCTATAAAAAGTTCGTTTGCGGAGTGAAATGATAGCCTTTCGGTACAACTTTGTTGTACGAGAAAGGCAAAAATGTAATTTTGACAGAAAAACGAATATAACTTTTGATCGGCTGAAGTCACCTGGAGGCGCCGCCGCCGACAGTTTTTGGCATGCCACCGCCGCCGCCGTTTAAAATTTTGTCTAGCCGCTGACCTATATTTTCCACGCCGATTCAAATTTGAAGAAGTCCGCAGAATTATATTTATATAATTATAATTTCCATAGAACTTCCCGAATGATCCCCACATCATCACGTTGGAACCCCAGAGAACTTTTCGTGAAAATACCAATGATTTCCTTGAGAATTACCGTTGAAATTCCGAAAACCTCTACGTAAAAACTTATAAAAACTGTGAGTGGAAATTCCGAAGAATTTCTCGCTGAAATAGATTTTTTGTCGTTTGGCAGAAAGTAATTTGGCCGAAAGCCACAAGGCCGAAAGTTGTTAGGCCGAATATGTAGTTTGACCAAGCACATCATTTGACCGAAGTCCATCTAGCCCAAAGTTATTTGGTCGAAAATGTCATTTGGTCGACGACCCTTTCCTGTTTTAAATGTTTTCCAATGGAACTTTTGAAGAATTTCTTATGGACAATACAAAGAACCTCCCGTAGAAATCCAAAATCCTTCCGGAAAAATTTTCGTTGAAATACTGAACATTTTCCGTGAAAATTCGAAAATTTCACTTATAAATTCTGAATTTTAGTGGAACAATTGTAAAAACAAAATTCCCTAATTTTTCCAGTTTTTTTTCAGGTCATCTTTTTCTTCTTATTGGCAGAGGTTGCATATCCCACTAGCACATAGCCGCATCGCAGTTTAGTGTTAACTAAGCACTTCCACTGTTATTAAATGCGCGGTTTATCTAAGCCGGGTTACCATTTTTCATTTATATATAGTGAGGCCAAAACGATGATACATTTATATGCCCAGGAAGGTCAAAAAAAATCCAACCCGAAAATTTCCTAGACCTGATCGGGTATCGAACCTAGTCACCTTCTGCATGGTTTTTCTTAATGGCCCTAACTCGTAAATTAGTTCATCCAGAAATTGCTTCAATCATTCAATCAAAAATTCGTTCAGCTACTTCTTCGAAAATTCCTCCAGGAAATGAAATTGGAAATTCCTTCAAAGAGACATTCTAAGAATTGCTTCAAAAAAAATCCCTCAGGAATTCCTTCGGAACTTCCTGCAGAATTCCATAAAAAACATCTTTTAGGGTATCCTTCGTAAAATACTTTGGAGATTTTTGCAGATATTCTTTTAAAATTTCTTCGAAAATTCGATCGATTTTAATTAGTAATTTCTTTAGATGAACTTTAGTAAACTTCTTCAAGAATTGTTCCGGAAATTTGTTTGGAACTTTCTTCGAGAATAACTTCAGAACTTCTTACGGATATTCCTTCAGAAAATCATTTGACGATTCCTTTGTAAATTCTGTTACGAGTTTCTTTAGCACATTCCTCGGAAATTTTAATGTCTTTATTAAAATGGAACTATGATTTGGTATTTTTTTCACTCATGGGCGTACAAAATCGCAGTTTTTACGAAAACTTTAAAAAACACCTTAAGGAATTGTTCTGGATGTTTTTAGGAAAATTCCTTCGGAAATTCCTTTAAGAATTTCTTTGGAATTTTTAATAAATTCCTTCAAGAATTTCTTTGGAAGTTATTTCTAGTATTCCTAGAGGAGATTATTTTCGGTATTCGCTTTGAGGAATTCCTTCAGTAACTTCTCCAGAAATTTTTCCGATCATTGCTGAAGAACTTCTCTTTTACATATGCCTTTGAACATTCGGAAATTGATTTCGAAATTCCTTCGAGAATTTATTCATAAATTCATTTTGGAATCCTTCTGAGGAATTCTTTGATTATTTTTTTTTTAATTAGTTCGAGAATACCTTTAGAAATTCTTTTGAAAATTCTACTGGGAATTCCTTGGAAAATCCATTCGATATTTCATCCAAAAATTCCTTAACAGAAATCCTCCACAATTTCCTTTAGATTTTTTTCTTGGATCTCTTCATGTTCTACCGCGGGAATTCTTTAAAAAATCCTTTCAAAAATTCCTCCTGAATTACCTTTAGAAATTCCTCGGGGAATTCATTCGGGGCTTATCTTGAAAATTCCCCCAGGAATAATTTAGAAAATTACGCTTATAACTCCTAGGACACGTGATTCCTTTGTAAAACCATCCGAAAATTCTTTTAAAAATTGATCCAGAAATTTCTCCGAAAGTTCTTCCAGGCTTCAGGTCAGCCTTGAAATCCTTAATTATTATATATTTTTTAATACATTCATAAAGAGTTTCCGAGCGAATTCTCAGAAGATTTTACAAGAAAAGCCTAATTGATTTCCCGAATAAATGCTTAGCTCTCTTTAGATATTGCTTCGGGAATTATTCAAGAATTCCTTTGAAGCTGGATAAATGTTTTTTTGTCCATAGATCGGAACAACAATTCATACGTGTTCAATGCTTAAATTGTTTATTTTGTTTTCATGTTTGACAGTTTCCTAAATTTAAAAATCTCGTGCCAATTATAACAAATTTCCTATGGAAACTCTTAACAATTTCCATTGAAATCGATTTTTTTTCTCATTTTGAAAAATTTCCAGCGGGAAATTTCTGGTGAAAACTCCAGCGAGTTTCCCGTAAAAACTCCTTAGAGTCTCCCGTGGATGTTCCGAAAAATGTTCAGTGTAAATTTGACAAAATATTTTGTTGAGTATTCTGGAGTACAAAATTTAGAACAATTTCTCATGAAAATTCTGAAAAGTTTCTCATGCTAATTTTGAATTATTTTCCCCTGAAATTCCAAACAATTTTCCTTGGAAATTATAAAGAGATGCAAAGTAGGTCCTATGGAAAATTTGAAAAAAAAATATTCTGGAAAAGATGCTTCCGTTGATGTCGAAATGTTGATGATGAAAATATCCCGAAAAAATGAAAAAAAATCTTTGAGAACGTTGTAAAAAAAATCACCACGCCGCCGCCGCCGGTTAAAATGGCTTTCGGCGTGACGCCGAAAATGCCGCCGCCGCCGACCAAATTTCTGACAAACGCCGCCGCCGTCGATTTTCGGACCGGCACACACCTCTACCGGAGACGACTTTTCCAAAAAATCGAAAACAAAAAAAAAATCAAAAATATTTTTTTTGGGGACAACCTAATCCAAATAGGTAAAATTGCTCTACATCAGCCAACTTAAGAGCTACAGAAAAAGCTTTTTGAGATACAACTTTGTAGAACATTACATGTCAGTATTCCGAGAAATAAAAACAAATTCTAACTTTTTTTATATAATGGGCCACCCTATTTTTGATAGCACCATAATGATGGCCTTACTATTCCGGACAATTTTGTAGAACTACAATTTTTTCTAAAAAATATAGTTTTGGTGTAAAATGCATCTTTCCGCGTAAATCTGTATCCTGGACCACAGTGCATTGTTTACACAAACAAAAAAAAATGCAGTTATTTTTCTTTATCTTATCCTATCTATAAAAAATATACCCGGTTGTGGTTTCGGAGCCGCTAGAAACTGTGGATTTTTTTATCGTTTCACATATATAAACACAGCTGATTATAAGTCGAATCGATTGGTGAAAATATCTTACAAATCGGTCAAACCCGATCTTGAATTATATGGCCTCAAAATAAGGAAACATCCATAAGTTACGTAACGCGTAGAGGGAGGAGGGTGTTGCCTAAAGTGTGACGACCCATAAAAAAATTTTTGGATGCTTCATTCAGTGTAACCCTTATGTGTTAAAGCGGGTGTTAAAAATTACAACTTTCTGCCTTACGTAATTACTGGACCTTTCCTTAATAAAAAGTCCTTTTTATATGAACTGAAGAGGCGAAATATAGTTGTTGACGAACATAACTGAAATCTGACCAAAATTCATATGGGACTGATATGCGCGCGATCAGAGGCAACTTATTCTTTCGAATTATTTATATCGGAGGCAAAAGAAAAATATAACTATGTATGAGATATAGAAGAATTTAACCTCCAACAGCTGATTTATAGCCGCGCTCTATAACCACCCCACCATTACAATCACATACAAGAAGTTCGAAAAACAATGATTCAAATTAGATTTAAGCGACTGTTGCATAGCTTGCTTACTTTGGATTCCTTTGCACTCGTAACATGATCCTGTAGGCATAAAAGTTTTAGTTGTAGGAATAAGACGGTGCTTCTTTTGAATGGAAGTTATAAGCAAAGGGAGTTATTTTGCATTTAACCTTTTCAAATCACTTTAAGAATTAGATCAAGCAAACCGAGTGATAGTCAGGTTCTTAAAAAATAGCAAAACAGAAAAAAAACACACAATTTCCCGTTAAAAAATATCTCGATTTATTGTCTCGGTCAATTCTTCGATGTTTTTAAACCTAAGGTAATTTTTTATATTAAAAATAAGTTCATCACTGCATTCTTCGACATGTTTAAGGTCAATTCACTCAAACATTATTTACATTTAAAAAAATTAAAAATTAAAAAAAATAAAAAACTAAAAATTGCTGCGCGTTTGAATAGTCCTGAAGAATTGGCCTGACATTGGTTCAAAATTGGTCCAAAGGCAAAACATTAAAAAGAGCACATTTTTTATTTTCTTGTTAAAAACTTATAAAAATAGTTAAAGGCGTCGAAAAACATTTTTTTTTGTGAAATCTTACCTTAAATAAATTGAAGAATCGATCACGCGTATAACAGTTTTTGACGGGAAGGGTCAATTGCTAATAAATAATTTCTCGATAATCTCCCTATCTTAAAACCCTCCCATTTCAATGTGAACAGTCCTATTGTAAACAATACCAACGCCTGACGCGTTCGAAGTCTCATACTTGACGGCAATGAATACTCGCGTTAACGGAGGTCAAGTAGATATTCTTCCTTGTTATTATTACAAGCAGTTGAGTTGAAGTTTTGTTAAATTATAGACTTACTGAGAGGTCGACATATGGGAAGTTAAAATCAAATAGTGGAATTAAATGCCAAAAAAGTATAAACTAGTTTTAGGCAAAACTTCAAAAGCTCCTATATCTGAATGTTTATTCAATTTAGATATAAATAAATATTTAATACATTTAGCAGACATAATAGTCCTGACAATAGGTAACTAACAAAATATATTACACATCAATAAAATCTAAATTGATTAAGACAAGGAGTCTGATTGGCTTTAGGCACCAATAATTTCAAGAACCGATGTGGTCGAGAGGTTAAAGTCACCAGTCATTCCACCAGAGAACCCCAACATGTCCTAGGGATCGAATCTGAATTTCGGACAATTACCTTTTTGTTATTTATCATCCAGTAAGTACCAGGCGAACATGTTTAATCTTCTTCTGTAAAAGGAATACAAAACGCTGCACAGCAGTAAGCAAATGAGAGGGGACACCACCACTGATTGCAATCAAGCGCGCGCAGCGCCGCACCACTTACTCCAATTGTGTGTAAATGTTTGCAAAAGTAGTTTTATAAATGGAACTGGTTTCATATATGGAAATATATTTTTATATTTTTTAACTATATTCGTCATAATGTTAATTTTTAATTTTAAGTTTAATTCCATCGGGAAGCAGAAGTAAAGTTATTGCTATAAAATTATTTGAATGAAATAAAAAGTAAAAAAAATATCTTTACTATTTTTTTGACTGAAACTGTACTGTTTAGTAAAACATCATAAAACTTTGTCAGAAGTGGGATTCGAACCCACGCCTTCAGAGAAGACTACGACCTGAACGTAGCGCCTTAGACCACTCGGCCATCCTGACACATCCTTATACAGTTGATTAAACAATCTCTAAAATAATTTAGGAGATTTGATTTTACTTACCAAATTTATACAAAACAATAAACGACTGTTTATTGTTCAGACTTCAGATTGACCTTCGTTATAATCTGTTCCGCAGAATGAAAACAGTTCTTACCTGAAAAGATAATAGAAGATATTGAATCAATAAGAGAACATGCGAACTCAGCAATAACAGAACGTGATTTCGATCAACAAGAAAAGAAACTTTTTTAACATAAAAAAAGAAAAGTGAAATACTCGAGCAATGGAAGAGAATGAGCCAACTTTCCTTCTATTTGATTGGCAATCAAAACAGATTTTCCAGCACGCTGGTTATGAGATGGCGGAAGGCTGCCGCTGACCGGTCGGTCGACGCCGACGATGGTGTTACGAGAACGTGCTCTTCAGCCGCAATGTTAAACAACAACAACAACAATAAGAAGCACCCTGAGCAACCGATATTATACGATACTTGAACAAATACCTCATAATAATTTAACAAAAGTTCAAATTCATATAACATTTTAAGAAGTATTATTTTTTATTTAATTATTTAATTATTTGAATAATTATTTCATGTATTTCGAGGCAAAATATTTTAAGCTGTACATTTAATCATTTTATATTTTTATTCCATGACTGAATAATGGATTTTTTTCAAAGATATATGGAAAAATATATTCGATTTTGAAGCTCATACATTTTAGTCATGTCCAAAGAAGGGAAACATTCTTCCGTCTGGAGAATGCTCAGAGTGCAAGCGGAAAAAAAATGCAATACGCTTCAACAGCTTCACGCGAAACATCATCAAAGGATGTTTTAAAAGAAATTCAATCAGGAACTTGACTTTTCCGCCACCTTCCGGCATACTAGTGCTGGAGAATGCAAAACCAAAACCGTTTCCGATTACTGGTGATTGGCCGTGATGGATGCCCGTCCGAGGCAGCGCATTCCAGGCGACCGATGCGATGCAGCGGCCAAAGGATCAAGCGTCTGAGCGTGCAAACAGCAGCAGTGCACTATAGTCACATTACTGTAGAAGAGTGGCGGGTAAAATGATGGATCCCGAACTATAATTTTTTAGGTTCAATCCAGCTGGACATCACATATTGATGAGAAATTATTGGAAACGAAAATTTTGTTATTTATTTTCTATAGAGTTTTATAATGGACTTCTACTGTTATAAGGCTGCATCGACATTTGATCGTGATGACACTGCTTTCTTATAAAAAGGTGTACATATGCAATAAGATCTGACTTCCATCCGACAGACTATAGAGAAGTGACTATTCCGAGCACCGATTTGCAACACAGAGGGGTGGCAAAAACAGTAGCTTTTTAAAAACTTGTTTGATCTCTTGGTTGATGGTTTCTAACCGGAATATGACGGATGATGAGGAAATAAAAATGAATAAAATGAATAAAGGTGAGTTTTGTTGTTTGAATTGTAAAAAATGTCTTCAAGCAATGAATTTAGTCTTTAAGAAATAGTTCCTAATGGAATGTGATTAGTTGATTATACATTCCAATGAAGTTATGAAAATTCCAATCAGAATCGCTGTAATGGGTCAGGATTTCCCAACTAATTGCGATATGCTGCGAGCAAATCGGTTATGGTATTAAGTGCCACAAAATAAGTGTGTTTTTCTGCGCGCATTACATACATACAGACTTACACACGCGCACACAGAAATCATCAATAGATGCAAACAAATTATGTCAAATATGTCTTACAGTCCCGATGCACATTAACTTTAACTCTTAATCAATTTCTGCAATGTATTGAATATACAGATCTAACAGCGTAGGTTAATCTGACTGTCCATTGAACATGAAAAGACATCCTTTTTGATCTTTGTTTCTTAATCAATCCAAACTTTGTCAACCGAATAGTTCAAACACTCAATAATAACAGATCATTGGTCACTCTCCTAGTCGTGAATTATGGATAAACGCCCATTTCCAATATAATCATCTGCCCAATTAAACACATCGCACATTGCCGGTCGCTGCAAAGTTCACACCTTCCGGCGTTGGGGTTGGGACGACGTCAAAGACAAAGATTATTATGCTTCGAAGAATAAGCAACGCCAAAGCGCACGGTCCAGGCCCACAGACACGCACAATGGCGGTCGCCTTATTAATTTAACAACACCGAGCTCATCAGCAGCATCAATAATCTTTCTCGCTCGCCGCCCGCCGAATCTTAATGAATTATTCCATCTTCTTGACGCTTCCTTGGTACGGGTTTCTCGCCCGCCTAAGTGCTAATATCGTTTAATTAGCAATTAATTAAGCTCGAATCGGGAAAAATAACAACTATTCAATTTTCTCGATCATTGACCATCACATCACGGGCGACCGATAGTCGTTTGTGTATCGCTGATAGCAGACGTGCTCAATGAGGAGAAACGATTCATAATTTTTTTTCTTTAATTTAGTTTATTACCGGATTTTTTTTTTTAATTGAGACCAGACGGTATAACCATAATAAATCTCTTCCAAATTGGAAGTTCCAACGATGAAAACTCACCAAGAAAGAGGCACGAACTTTGCCTCCATACGAGATAAAATATTACCGCTGCCTCCTGTGAGGATTGAACTCACGACCGCTGGTTTACGAGACCAGCGCTCTACCACTGAGCTAAAGAGGCGAGGAATTCCAGGGAAGTCTGGGCACTTCAATTCTGGAAAGACGTGGAAACTGCATACTGAATGCAGATTGGAAATAAATATTTCGAGTTAGGCTAGATGTACCAGTTGTGGCTATAGCACCAGTTGTCGCACTAGTGTTTTATATGCCAAATGGCCAATCAAATCACCGCCAACCAAGTTCAGATCGATAAAGCATATTCATATGATACGATAAAACCTTTGATCTCCTCCAAAACAAGTAAAGCATAATTGTAAAAATTGATTTTGCTTAATTTTTGACGTCCTTTGCACCAGTTGTCGCACTAGTGGTCCCTATTTGGCCAATCCCATAAGAAAACAATGGGATTTGCCAAATAAGGAACCAAAATTAAGAATAGTGCCACAACTGGTGCATGCGTTCCTATTATGGATTAATCAATTTTGAAGATTATAACCAATTTTATTGTGGTTTTCAGAGCTGTTCTAAGGAGCAGGAAGTAAAACCTTTCGCTTGATATATAAAGTCCACCCACATGCCTTTTACTTATTTTTAAAAAAATAGTTGTTCTTATGTATGGCGTCAATTGGTACACCCACCCTATTTGAAATTTCCAGATGTTCTGTATTGACTTAACCAAATAGCACTAGTTGCCATACAATATTAAACTATTTCAAATAGCGGAAAAAAATCAATAATAAATGAACTGAACAATTCTATTGAGAAACTGCATATGCAGGGAATCAATTTTTCTGAAATGCGCTTGCGAAACAAGCGACAAAAGAGAACCAACGTCAAAGCTTTGTTTTTGTCGGGAGATAATAATGACAAAGCTCCGAAAAATTTTGTCAGCGAAAAAAAGAAGACAATTTTGTTGCTAACTTTTCATTCCGTTATTTTGCATTATCTATACAACAAATTTCGATTTTATGCTGACGCAGTTTCTGCTTTTATGGAATTATTCGAGAATCCAACAATGATTACAATATTAGCATCGTATTCTCGGAAATATCAGAGCATGCAAGGCAAATGATTCTTGTCATATTGTGTTTGGGTTCTGATAAAGGTTTGTCGCTAGGTGCGTTTGTCAGTAACAAACTCTGTTGACGACAAAGGGTATATTGTTAGGCGTTGCTCGAATATTGATTCCCTGTGCATATGTGACATTTTTGACAAAACGAGATTTTTATATGTTCTGAATTTATGTTTGAAAATACATATTTAATAAAAAAAAACACTAAAAAACTGATTATTTGAACAACATAAATACGATTTTTTGAACCACATAAGTGCGCGCACTTTCGAGAGCAATTATGGAGCACTGCTTGCAGTTTCTTGACTGAAAGAGTATTGAGTTTCGTCGATAACCATTGAATCTGTATCGAAGAATTGTTCGTGAAAATCGATGCCCATTTCTTCAAAACAGTGCAAAATATATGAATCGATTGTTTGAAAAACTGCATTTGTGACATTTTTAAATAAAAATTAGATATTTATACATTCGAAATCCTCGTGTTTTGGAAAAAAAATCGAAAATGCGCTGATTTTTTTTCGTTTGTTTAGTAAACAGCTCATGACAAACAGATACGGCCCATAACTTGTATCACGGCTGTCGACGGAGTTAGGCACAAATTAAATATTTTCCCTTAAATACAATTATACACGTCAACATTTTTATGAAAAAAAAAACTGACTACTGGCGGAGATGAGCCCTTGCGAGTGAATTCTTGGTTGAATTTTCGATGAAAATTTCCTGAAAAAAATCCAGAAAAAATGTATATAAGAATTCCCGCACTGCTGCAGGAGTTCCTAAAGATTTATTTTTGCAGGATTTCTTGAAGTTTTTCGGAAATTTTATTAGACTCTCCTTTAAGAGTTCCTCGGTAAAGAGACGAATCAGCTTTTTGAAAAGCTTTATTAGAAAGACCAACTTTCTAATAAAGCTTTTCAAAAATAGCTTCAGAAATTCCTTTGCAAATTCTTTTCAAAAATTCTTATTCGTTCTCCTTCGGAAATTCTTTCAAGAATTCAGTCATAAATTTAGGTAACTGAAATTTATTTGAGAATTTATCCGGTATTTTTTTCGAAAATGTCTCAAGAACATCCTCCAGAAATGCTGGGACTTCAATCGAATTCTTTCCAGGCAAGAAGCAAGAAATTCTTGTTAACATTTCTCCGAATATATCATGAAAATTTCTTAGGAATTGCATGAGCATGAGCATGAGAGCAGCGTGAGCATGAGATGATCTTGAAAATTTCTTAGGAATTCCTTCGAAAGTTCCTACAGAAATTCCATATAAAAATCTAGGAAATCCTTTTGAAAATTTCTTTGGTAAAACCATACAAAACTCCTTAAGGAATTCTTTCCAACATGCATGTAGGAATTATTCCATAAATTATTAAGTATTTCCTGATTCTCAAATTTTTAAAAGTATTTTCAAAGGAATTTTCAACAGAAAATTTCCGAAGGCTTCCTGAGGTAAAAACTTAGAATAACCCACCTAGCGGTGAAGGTGCCTTTCTCGTGTATTCTTAAACAAGAAAACACATAAGAGTAACAAGAAAAGCACATAAAAGAGGAAAAATTGAACTTAAGGGAGATAGACTCAGTTATTTCCATCAATTCACATTTATTTGCGTTCATTTGAAAGCATTGCAGCAGTTTTTAATTTTTTTTTTTCGATATCGAATGGGGAAAAAAACAATGTTTTTTCAACTCCGGAACGCAATGGCCGATTTCAATAGCGAAAAATTGGGAAGGATTCCGCATCCAATGCAACCTGTTGCAAGCAAATCGGATAATGCTGAGTACAAAAAAGTGTGTCTCACATTTTTTTTGTACACACACACACATACATACATACATACATGCATACACACATACATACACACAGGGCTGCGAAATGGTGAGTTGACATCTGGGAAGGAGCGACCTACACAGCTCTGGTCCTCACAAGTTCCAATCTCACACTTCCACGGGTCTTCCGATGACAATTGACCGCCAGCTAAGGGTTGCGTACTTAGCTGGTAGTGCAGCCTGGGCACTGTTGTCCTTCTGACATCAGCTAGAGTGAGTGGGTGCGACCAACGGGACCTTCGTCCCTAACCCCTAATCCCAAGGCGTTAAGCGACCCGTGCCGAGGGGCTGCATGGCCAGGGGGTGAAATAATGAGCTAGGTCTTTAACGGAGCCTGTGGGGTACCTGGGCACCCTCCACAGTAATTGTCCCTTACCGCGTCATGCTGGGCTCTGGCGTGGTGGACCTCTTTTCCCGAGCAACTCGTGGGACCAAAATGGAAAACCAAGTCAATTCTTAAATTAGTGGTAGTAGTGTAGACGACAACCCCTTCGCAAGAGGTGGGGGATGACGTCTCCTGGACCCTGGTCAAGAACAAGAGGAAACCGAAGACGTCAAGGGCCGTAAATAAGGCCCAGGCGAATGAGGGTAGCATTCGCCGCGGCGAGTACAATACTCTCGGTCTGAGCGGCGAGCAGCTGGTAACAGTACTCTCGCGTGCATGCGATGCCACCATGCCTAGGAAAGTCCACCCTAGGAATGGGAGGCCACCGGCTTACTGGTGGACTCAAGCAATTGCGAACCTGCGCCGAGCCTGCCTACGGGCAAGGAGGCGGATGCAGCGAGCACGCACAGAAGAGGAGCGTGTTGAACGACGGGTGGCGTTCGTGGCTGCTAGAGCCGCTCTGAAGACTGAGATTAGATCAAGCAAAAAAGCCTGCTTCGAGGGCCTGTGTCAAAGTGCCAACGCGAATCCATGGGGTGACGCCTATAGGGTCGTAATGGCCAAGACACATGGGGCGATGGCCCCTACAGAGCGGTCTCCAGAGATGCTGGAGAGGATCATCGCGGGGCTCTTCCCACGTCACGACCCAAGTCCCTGGCCTCCCTTTGTGGAGCTGCCAGGGGCCAGGGTGGCCGACGAGGGAATAGTAACTGTGGCGGAACTTGCGGGGATTGCACAGTCCCTTAGTGTAGGTAAGGCGCCAGGACCGGATGGTATTCCGAACCTGGCCATCAAAGCGGCCATTGCTGAGGCTCCCGAGATGTTCAGATCTGTCATGCAGAGATGCCTGGATGAGGATGAGTCTTACCTGAAGCACGGAAAAGGCAGAGCTTGGTCCTATTGCCAAAAGCGGGAAAACCACCGGGGGATCCGTCGCATATAGACCAATATGCCTGCTTGATACGGCGGGGAAGGTGCTCGAGAAGATTATCCTCAACAGATTGTTGATACGCAAGGAGGGTGCGGATGGTCTATCGAGTAATCGGTTTGGCTTCCGAAAGGGTAAGTCGACCGTAGACGCTATCTTGTCGGTTACCAAATCCGCGGAGATAGCTATCCAGCGTAAGAGGAGGTGAGTTCGTTATTGTTGGGCAGCTATTGCAGATGCGCTCATGCGTCTTGGAATTCCCGAGTACCTGTACAAGATTCTCGGAAGCTACTTCCAGAATCGAGTACTGGTATACGACACGGAGGCGGGTCGGAAGTGCGTTGACATAACCTCAGGGGTTCCGCAAGGTTCCATACTGGGTCCGGTGTTATGGAACGTCATGTACGACGGTGTCTTGAGGTTGAAGTTCCCGGTGGGCGTGGTAATCGTCGGCTTCGCTGACGATATTACGCTGGAGGTCTACGGCGAATCGATCGAAGAGGTGGAGTTGACTGCAACCCACTCGATCGCAATTGTGGAGGAGCGGATGATTTCCAGGAAGTTAGAACTGGCTCACCACAAGACTGAGGTGGTTGTTGTTAACAACCGAAAGTCGGAGCAACAAGCGGTGATAAGGGCAGGCAACTGCACGGTCACCTCTGAACGCTCCATCAAACTCTTGGGGGTAATGATCGACGATAAGCTCACCTTTGGTAGCCACGTCAATTACGCCTGCAAGCGTGCCTCCACAGCTATAGTGGCATTGTCCCGGATGATGTCCAATAGCTCTGCGGTTTATGCCAGCAAGCGCAAGCTTCTGGCTAGCGTTACTCTGTCCATACTGAGGTATGGGGGGCCAGCTTAGGGCACCGCCCTGCGTATTAACTGCTACAGAACGAAGTTAGAAAGTACGTATAGGCTCATGTGCCTAAGAGTTGCGAGCGCGTACCGTGTCGCACGATGCACTTTGCGTCATCACCGGTATGATGCCTATTGACATCGTTATCGGTGAAGACATAGAGTGCTTCGAAATGCGCGGCACGAGAGGCATCCGTAGGACTGTCAGGTTGGCCTCAATGGTCAAATGGCAGCGTGCGTGGGACAGTTCCACTAAGGGTAGATGGACACATAGGTTGATACCGGAGTTAGGTACGTGGGTTAAGAGGCGTAAAATCACTTTCCACCTGACCCAGGTCCTTACAGGCCATGGTTGCTTCAGACAGTACCTACACCGGTTCGGACACTCGGCCTCGCCCGAGTGTTTGGTGTGCGCAGGTTTAGAGGAAACGGCGGAACACGTGTTGTTCGTGTGCCCACGTTTTCGCGCAATGCGTGACCACATGCTTGCCACATGTGGTCTGGACACTACCCCGGACAACCTAGTTCGGAGGATGTGTGAAGATGAAGTTGGCTGGAACGCCGTTTTATCGGCTATCGCCCAAATCGTCTCGGAGCTACACAGAAGGTGGCGCGTGGACTCAAGGATGGCTAGTTCAGGCGCAAATAAGAGGTGGTCCAAGGGTCGGCTTCATGGGTCATACCGGTGGTCATGCTCTGTGGTCGAACTCGATCCTTTAATCGAACAAGTGGCCGCACGAAGAACAACATGGTATCGTCGCTTTCGCGGCGTCGGTCAACCGGGCGGGTTCCGAGCCCGAGGACGGAAGGGGTCCTCGTCAAGGCTGGGGCAGGCGTAGGCACCGCGTCGGCAAGTCCCTCTGTGTGTTGGCGAATAGACCCTGTCGCAGAGAGGCCAATTTGGGGTGCACGCGGCATCATCATTCTTGATACCAGTCGTGCAGAGGGAAGCAGGCGCGAAGTCGACCCTTCCCACCTTCCGAGGACATAGGGCGTGGTAAGGCCATCTGGAAAGTCGGCAATGCGCTGGCACGATACTATGGTGTTCTTCTAAAAAAGCGAGTCACGATGTTCGGTGCTGCAAGGACACGCAGCTAACCTCGAGGGTGCGTTGTGCACTGGCCCACCTTTGAAGCATTACTTTCTGGTTGTACCGAAGGGACTATGGGCTTGGCGGCAATGGAAACGGTTTAGCGGGTCGGGGATGTAGTCCTGCCTCCCTCGTTTGCTGTTGGAGGTGGTCCCTAACCCCGCACTTCCTGGACAACCCAGGATGTCTGTTGAGCAGATTCCCCTCCATTGCTTAGGAAGAAAAAAAACACACGCACACACAGACATCACCTCAATTCGTCGAGCTGAGTCGATCGGTATATAACACTATAGGTCTCCGGGACTCCTATCAAAAGTTCGTTTTTGGAGCGAACATATAGCCTTTACGTATACTTTGTATACAAGAAAAGCAAAAATCCTACAATTTCCAAAGGAATATTTAATTCCCGGAAGAGTTCTAAAAGGAATTTACGAATATATTGCTGAAGAAATTTTCGAAGAAGTTCATAAAAAAATGTTCAAAAGATGTTGCAAAAATATTTTAGTAAACAAGGAGATTTCCGGAGGAAGTGCGTAATTCTAAATCCACGATTTTCGCGACAGCATTTTAAAGAACCGGGAATATTGCGACTGGAAGAGATAATCCGCGACAAATTGACGAAAAACGCGAAAATCGCGGTATCCGCGACTGTTGTAACAGCCCTGCAAATTATTGGTGAAGGTCCACCATAGTGAAATGGTTCTGAGGTTTTTCTAAAGAACTTTCCTTAGTAATTCGCGGAGGAAGTTCCAAAAAGTTTCCAGAGGGACCCTAGCAGCACACAAATTTCTCAAAGGTTACTGCAACTCATATGTGACTGGATTCAGTCACAATCAAGTTGCTGCAACCATTTTCGTCTGGCTTGTGCTGCTCGGGGAACTTCCAAAGCCATTCTTGGCAGAATCTCCGAAGGAATTTCTGGATTAATTTAATTTGAAGAATTTTCTGAAGGTATGCCTGATCGAATTTCTGAATGACTTACCGAATCAACTGCTTTCTAAGGAATTATTTAAGGATTTTACGAAAAAAATGTCTGAAGAATTCTTCAAAAGAATTTGTAAATAGATAACACCTAGATAAATATTTCCAAAAAAATAGAAGGATTCGCGAATGGAGCTCCTGGTGTAGTAAATGATGTATTTTGGACATCTGAATATATTTTGGACTTTTGGTTATATTTTGCGTGTTTTTCGACTTAGCTTTCTTCAAATAAATAGGGATCATGTGTCTCTTTGGCCTCTTTCATAATCACATTTCTAACCACATTTATGTAACAAAATAAACAAAATATGGCCAAAAGTCCAAAATATATTCAGATGTCCAAAATACCATCGTTACCCTAAATACCCAAAGAATTATTGAGAATATTCGAAGAAATATGATAATAAATAAATCAACCACCTGACGACTGTTAGTCAGTCTGTCAGTCAGTCAGTCAGTACCTCACTCAAACAAATGAAAAAATGCAGCGATTTCAAGAAGTTTACGATAGTTCACGCGAAGGATTTGTAATCGCCAATATCAACGGAATCTTTGTTTGTCGCCATTACGCATCGTCAAAGTGGTCTCTAAAGCGGTTCAACGAGCTACAGGATGTGCTCACCGACAAGCTAATTGACCGAAATCCGATTAACGCAGGAGATGTTATACCTGGGCAGTAGAGTGGAGCAGTACGCTAACCAACAAAAGAGACCACAGTTTGTTGGAGATTTTAGTAGAGCTGGAAGTTTTACTGTGTAACGAAGGCAACGTTGGTACAATCCACAAAGACAGTCAAGAATGTATCATCAATATTCTATAGCCTGTCGTTGATAGGAGATATGAACTGGAGAGTTGGGAGATATGAACTCACAGCGACCAGCTAGTACAGCGTCCGTAAAAGACACCTGACGTCAATATAACGGATGAGATCTTGCGAAAAGATGTGGAAAACAAAGCACTTTGACGAAACCCTCCTAGTTGAGTCACATGGTGTGGCAAGTGGTTATCTAAATCTAAATGCAGATCAGTTAACGGAAACTGTACCGAGGGAATGTGACGCATCAGTGCCGAAAATATTGGAACCACCTAATAGACTCCGTCAAGCCCTCTGGTGGAATGAGTTACTCAAAGATCTTTGTGCTGTTTGTCTAAAGGCCAGAAGATGTGATACGAGATCTCGAACAGAAAAAGATAAAGATAAGGTGGCATGCCATGAGGCCGTGGCTGCATTCAACCAGGAGATCAAGTCGAACTGCTACAAGAAGTCGTGCCGTGATGCTGATGCCAATTCAATGCTTATAGCTAGACCAACATTTGAAATGGGCGTAACAGCTAAAATTTATTCCTTCTGATTCTTCATATATAGCTGTTCCGTGCGGAAGTATTTTATGACGAACAAAGATGCTTTTATGGCGAACGACATCAGACATGTATATGACAGAAAACACTGTTGATGGTGAATGAACATTACACTTACTTGAGTGGATGAAAGTTAATTTTTCCAGGCAGTGCAGTCAAACCTGTTTGTATATTGCAGAGCTCTCTATTTCCGAACATTCCAGATAATTCTAGTTATTGAAAGTTGAGTATAAATATCCCACCTCTATGCAGTGCAAGTTCAGATATTTTTCAACCGTCGCAAATATACCTCGTAGTGTGTAATCACAAAGTGAAAATAAAGTAGCGATTAAGTAAAAGTGAAATTTTATGGTGTTGAATCTTTTATTCCGAATCCCAAAATACAGTCCATCCGACCCAAAAGGAGTTGGAAAAGCTGAAGTTAACCGTGTAGGGTGTAGTTCAACGCAGGTTCCACCGACTCGTTACGATGATGAAAACGGCATTGCTGACACTTCGGTTTCCAACGAAGAGCTTGTACTTGTCGCAAAACTTTTGAAGGTGAAAAGAGCTCCTGGTTCGGACACAATTCCGGCCGAGTTGGTCTCCAAGCAAAAAGGAGAGGTGGTGAGTAATATGCTTTGGGGACAATCGATGTTATGAACGCGTTACATCGGTAGCTGGAAGGCCAGAGGCACCGTAGAGGGTATCGTGTTAGAAAGAGTACTTTAAGTACTGCCTATCCCCAGATTTAATATTGGAAGACAGTTCGGTGGGAATTATGGTTGGAGCCCAAGTTGGGTTTAGTGGGTAGGGCTGAAGAAGTCTCACACTCTGGCACACTTCCGTGCCAGCATCATAGACAGATATAAAGTTAGTTAGATAGATAGATCTTTCCCATCTTCCTTCTTCCTTTTTCCCTCTATTTTCTTCTCCTACTTTTGTCTCATATGGCGCTCACTTCTTGCTACTCAACTATACGCCCATCACTTCCCAATTATTGTCTCTCATTTCTTGTCGCTTGCTTTATTTTTCTAATAACCTTTAAATAACTTCTCATTTCCCATCTATCACATCTCACTCGATTATCTCACTTCCGACTTCTGATTTCTCACTTCTCATTTAACTTTTTCTACAAAAGCTCAGTTAGTGGACGGCCGAGGCATTTATATTTAAAAAGTATACCAAATTTAAGGTTTTGTCTGACTGCAAAACCAAGTGTTCCAAGGCTCTAAACCCATTGATTGGAAACCTCTTATTGGCAAGCTGCAGCACAGCACAGCACAATAATGCTGCAGCGACGGAACCGTGGGGCCCCGATGCGTCACAGGAGAAACCACCGGAAGGACGTACAATGCGCTAGAATCCGCCGGCAGCGCCATTTCACGATTAATTTTAATGGGAAATCTAATGATTAGAAGATTATTGTTGTTTGTAATTATTATGATTATATTTTACCCATTCTGGCACGGCGCACCCGCTTTGCTCCGTGCAAAACTGTTAGTGTGCTCCCGATAATGCCAAACACCCGACCAATGCTGCAAGTGGCACATCAGCAGAGCAGCACCAGAAGATCAACGCTGCGATTTCACTTCCTCAAATAATAACAATATAATTAGTCCTGTCCGCTGTGCCATAAGTACAAGCTTGTGTGCCTGATGTGTTTTTCCCAATGACTCTAATATAGACGCTTCATGTTTTAATGACGATTTTCAATATAAACATGGTTCAAATACCTAATAAAAATCTCACAATTTTGTACCTAATACCAAAATTTTATCAAGGTTATTTAATATTTTCCGTCTTACAAATTGACAGAATTGTAAGAACAAGACTTTCGCTGGTTTGATGTACTCCAAACCCATTTTTTTCTTCGCCTTCGAGTTGACAATTTTGAAAACATTTAGTGATAAAATTCCATGTTATTAGGAAACATTCAAACAGCCTCCACTTACTAATCTAGTTTCTAACTAAAACCATTCGGCAACTTCGGTGCGAGGGTAGTGCGGAGGAGTTTTCAGCGCGTAAGCACGCGCCATCCTGCTTCTGTCTAGATACATGATGGAGAGATGGTGGTGTTTGAGACAATTCAAAGCAATAAACGGAACCGTTTATATTGTTAAGGATCGACAAGCACGCATTCAAATGCAGTCGCCGATACCTACTTGCAAACGCTAAGAAGGGGTCATTAAAGTTTAAAGGAGAAGCGCTTCACCGTCAAATGTTGACACTCGCTGGCGGCACTGTTTGTTCTGTTTTAGAATGTGTTCGCAATTTAATGATTGAGCTATGTTTCGAAATTGAATACCTACGGATGATTCAAAGATTAAACATTTTCTATGATGGTATGGAAAGTTTCTGCTTAAATTTACTTTACCTTTGTAAGGTTCGTGCCATTTACTTGGTATACGAGAAATACAAAACGCGGTTAGTGGTTATTTATATTGCAAATTAGGCTAGGTCTTAAATAAAATTTTCAGTTTGAAATTCAGTATTTGTTAAAGCTCACTAAAACCTCGAACTAAACTGAATCTTCAAATAATGAATGAAGTCTAGAAAATAGTTTATGAATAGCTTTTCAATACTGTTGTTCTAGAATAGATAAAAAAAAGAACAATTACTAACCACGCACTGAAGAGTATATTGAAATCAGCGTGAAAACGATTATAATGAACTGATAACAACTTTACTCGTGTTGTAGGTACCACACGTCTTGCACGTCCAGACACTAAATCTCTGCTTGAAAATGACTCTTCGCACATGAATTCAATAGCGAACGAGCTCCCAATGCAGGGTTTCGTTTGCACCAGTTCTATATCCATCCATTTCCTCGAGTCCCTTGGGGGAATCTTGGTTCGATTAATTTACCCACTTTATCAATCTGGGAGCGATAAATCTCCGGGGAGAATCTCCAACTGGGAAGAAGCTGTTGCTAGTTGCTGAAAAGAGTTATTAAAATAGCTTGCTCCTTACCCTCGGGGTCCAGAAGTGGAAGCGACGACGTTTGGAGCCAAATGGCTTCTAAACGGAAAGATGCATGCCATGCCATGGTGGCTGAGATCGAGATCTGGAAACTGAATGGAGTTATATTACGCTTCCCACTTAGCTAAGCACTTTCCAACCGATGTGGCTTCGTAAGACGTAAGACAAATTACTGCTTATAGAGCTGGGGAAATAAACTACCATTTGGAACGTCTACACTTGCTTACAAATACGCAAGAGACTTCATGGCGATGAGTCACACGTTTTTACTCCTTGTAGAATGCTTACAAAACAAAACATGTTGATACCATCGTAGTGAAGATTAATATTATCTAACAACATTTTTCTTACCAAAAAAGAATCGGGCGGGCTCGTCCGGGATTTGAACCCGGGACCTCTCGCACCCTAAGCGAAAATCATACCCCTAGACCAACGAGCCCCTTGAAGAGCGGCAGCCACATTACCGGAGTCGCTCAGCGATGCGCGCAAGTGGCTGAAGTTTTTGGTTTTTATTTCACTCTCCGTTTTCTTTTCTTGCGTCAAGCTGCCAACAAAAGCGATCAGTCGAAACGAGCGGCAAGCTGGACTCGTATGTCGAGCCTCCAGCTGGTCAGATTGAAAAGCAACAACAAACAACCGTATAGTAGGCACGCGATTTATATGGACCCCGAATTGAATTGCGCTAATGCGACATAGATGGAAGAAAAATATTCAAACAGTTGGGAAGGTTGGCGTAGAAAATGCAATCTCTCGAGAAAAAAAAAAATCAATCTTCAAAAGGGAATATTTTTTACCAACCGTATTTATAAAACAACAAACCAACAGATTTTTTTTAAATACTCAACTTGAAGGGTAATAATGCAACTAAAGAGATTTAATTTGATTTATATCTCAGGAACGCCAACTTAAGAACAACCAATACTGATCTCCAGCATTGCTTTTTGGGTTTGTTTCTTGAAAATTGCGAACCTATTTGTATTAATGTTTCCGATCTGATTAAAACTACCAATGTTTATTTGTCTATATAGAAACAAATATTTGGCGAAATTTCAGGATTTTATCATTAGGAGTGAGTGGAATGAAATAGCCCTTCAAAAATAAATATAAAAAACCCAGAATAATCCACCTAGCGGTGATGGTGCCTTTCTCGTGTACTATGAAACAAGAAAAAAAACCCTGATTAATCCACCTAGCGGTGTTGGTGCCTTTCTCGTGCAAAAAAATACAAAAAATAAGAGTTTGTGCTTTTTAGCGTGTTTATCGCATATAAAATAATATTTTGGCCATAACTTCTGATCCCATAGTCCAATCTGGCCAATTTTCAATAGCAAACAATGGGACAGGATTCTCAGTCGAATGGAACTTGTTGCGAGTTGCGTTTTTTTGTTAGAAAAACTTTTTTCCCTTAAAAGTGTCAAGCTTGCGATGTTTGGACGGTTGGTAGGGAACATAATCACCTATCTTGAGACACAATTTCATACAAATCAAAAAAAGCGTTTTTTCGCAAATCGAGTTTTAATTTTTGAAACTGTTGAAACTGATTTTTTTCAGTGTAGGGCTCAATTTGAATTGTTTCCGATATCTTTATTAGAAACTTTGACTGATTTTGCGATAGTCACCCATACAACATTTTTTGTAGGATGCGTCGTTTTTAATTGTATCCATTTGAAAAATCAATAAAAAAAATTGGCCTTTTTCAAAAGATAGTCTGGATCAAATTTGGAAAAACTATGTATGTACTTTTCTTTTAATAGCACCTCTTAAAATATCGCACAAAAAGTCAATATAAACAATAAGAACACTTAAATGTTCCCAAAAATTCTATTTTGGCTTCATGCATTTTAATCACAGCAAAAATCCATTAATTCCGCTAAGTGGATTATTCCATTGCTGTCGAGCGTTGATTTCGAACCAAACACCGCATAGGTCAAGTGATCATCACGATAGTCAAGATGACATGGATATGACAACCACAACATCAGGAAAGTTTTCCTATCATTCATGCTGGTGATCACAGGCAGAAGAAGTGAAGACATGGTGAGTGACCAAGCGCTAGTTGCTAAAATGTCACTTTCATGGTGATCGTTACACCAAGCATGTGAGATCCACATTGAGCATCACAATTGAGTGCTTGACACATGACCTGGATTTTGTTATTGTCACGCTTTGCGTGACTTGTACGGTGACATTTTGCAGCACTGTCTCCGAGCCTTCTATCAAAAGTTCGGTTTTGGAGTGATCCTATAGCCTTTACGTATACTTAGTATACGCGAAAGGCAAAAATCATATTTTTTTCATGTGAATTCTAGCAGAAAATAAACAATTATAAAAACATAATTTCTTCTTCCTTCTAATTCATCTACAACTTTAATTTCAACAGATACCTTCCTTCTCTACTTCCTACTTCTTTCCTTCCTAGAAAATCAAGATGAAATACGTGTCCCGTTGGTTCAAAATTTGACCCATGATGACGCTACATTCACATTTTCAACCTTGATTTGGTCTACCTCCAATTTTAGCACGTTTTGATACAATTTTATCACGCAAAAATTGTGAGACGCAGATGTGAGATAGGGTAAATTGTAGTCTTTCTTTCTATTGAGGTAATTTGCTTTGTCTTTACGGTTAAAAGGCTTGAGTTACCAATATCAACTCTCGTAGATCGCTATCGATACTAGGTAGTCATTATTCGCAGAAACATTTTCAACAGAAGTAGAATTAGTTAACTTTACTACATTTTTCATAGAAAAACACACATTTTAATAAAAACTTTGCATGCTGGATAAAACGCGCCAATCAGATATGCTTGACTAAGCGTGTCATAGTTTGATAAGGGCGTGTGCCACCAATAATCTATTTTTAAATACATAATAATGAAAAAGTAAACTATAAAGAATTGAAAAGTGAGAAAATAAAAGTGAAAAGTGAGAAGTTATAAGTGATGGGAAGTGAGAAGTGAGAAACAACAAGTGAGAAGTAGGAATCGAGAATTCCACTTAAAAGCACTCTGTCATTTTATAATAAATCGAGAATTGTAAACCGAGATTTGGGATATGGGAACTAAAAAGTGATATGGAGCGAGAAAAATAATGACAATTGAGAAGTGAGAAGCAATAGGGTAATTCGCCAAATGTTGAACGGCTTATTCCTTCGCCTATTGTTGAACGCATGTGCATTTCTTATGGGAGTTCAACAATAGGCGACAAAATTAGCCGTTCAACATTTGGCGGTTTCCCCTAGGTGAGCTGTGCGAGTTGTGATCAGTGAAAAGTTAGAAGCCAGTAGTGGAAGAAAACGCGAGAAGGGAGAGAAGTGACTAGTGTGGAGACTACTCAGAATAGATTTTTTTCAGCATAGATTTTTGATCATCTAAGGAATACCTGGAAAGATCAATCAAAATGTTTTAAATATGGTACATGCCCCATTGGATGTGTTGAATAAAATATGTCAACGGCAGAGGTTTTCGGTCATTCAAGAAATCCTTGGAGCTAAGCCTTAAGATCTACACGCCATAGAATGTGCCAAAGTTAAAGATTTTCGGTCATTCAAAAAATAGCCGGAGTTAGGCCTTAAGATCTACATCCGTAACTGAAGATCAATCAAACTATTTATATTATGGTACATGCCCTTTTGGATGTGTAGAGTAAAATGTGTCAGCGTCAAAGGTTCTCGGTCATCCAAGAAATCCCCGAAGTTAGGCTTTAAGATCTACACGAGTAGACCAATCAAGACAATTTATAATGAGGCACATGTCCATTTGGTTTCATCGTTACTGTTCACATAAATGTACGTTGAAGTTGTGGAGTGTATTATCTTAATTCGTAATGGCTACAGTTAAGATAGCTCAAATCAATGTTCAGCATAAAAGAACAGCAACGATTAATCTTCACCTGTCGTAAGACGAGTTTAAACAATCCCATTGAATTCCACCACTTAATTGTATCCTGACAGATACGTATTTCGACCTCAACAGTAAGGCCGTCTTCAGTGTCTTGTACTTGACTCGACTTATTATTAATCTTTGTAGACTTATGCAAAATGGCAAATCTCAAATGGCTTTGGTGCAGGAACCCTATTTTTGCAAGGGTAGCTTCTACCTACCTGCTTTCAAACAAGTTGTCATTTTTTGCACTTCAAAAAGCCTTCCGCTAATTGTCGGCAGTGATGCTAATGCTCATCACATCATCTGGGGTAGCATCATCTGGGGATATCAATCTGAGAGGCTCCAGCTTGATGGAATACTTAAGTATTACCGAACTTGGTTTACTTAACATAGGCAATCGCCCAACCTTTATGGTATCTAATAGAGCAGAAGTATAAGACATAACTCTCTACTCCAATGGAATCAATCACGAGTTGACGAATTGGCATGTGTCAGATGAGGAATCCATCTGGGCAGCAGGGACCATGTCCAAGGGCTTGACGACCCCTCCCCAGCTGTCTGCGAGTCAGGGGGTTATGCCTAGGAGGTGGTGGGGTTAACAGGGGGCGCTGTTAATTCCCTCCCAAAAACCACATATCCGCAAGCAAACTCTATCAAGCGACCGTGTGCCGCTTAAAGCATACAAGCCCCTAACCCCGAATCCCAAGGTGTCAGGCGACCCGTGCCGAAGGGATGAATGGCCTGGGGGGTGAAACAATCAGCCAGGTCGTTAACGGAGCCTGTGGAGGTTCCACAGAGTGAGGGCTGCTTCGGCGGCAAGCGGGTGGCAGTGGGTGGTACCCACACAACCCCAAGTGGTGCACATGTGGTGCAAGCGAATGGGAGTTGGGGGTATTACTCGTAATACCCCCACAGAACGAGGGACCGAGTGTATGGGTGAGCACACAAGTAAGTCTCGCATGGTACGCATGGTCGGTAGTGTTAGAATGACTGAAGTCTGGTGAGGCCTGGCAGGAGTGTCGGGGGCAGATACCTCTGCGGCACCTCAGAAGTAGGGGACACGAAAGTCTCGCTGCGACTGGCAGGAGCGTCGGGGGGTTGATGCTTCTGCGGCACCTCAGAAATCGGAGACATGTAAGGTAAGTGGTGCGACTCCGTTGCAGGATGGGAGACCACCACTCTGGCTGAGGACTACCTGGGCTTCAGAAATGTCAATAGGTGGGTGCTGCCGGCAAAGTACCTAATGGTGACCTATTGGCAGTATCAAAGCCTGGGTAGGTGAGTGTTAGGCACGCCTGACGTGCCGGGTGTTCCACGCCCAAACGATTCACAGGAGGTGCACAGAGTGGATAAAAATGGGAGATGGAGGTATTACAACCCCACTGAGTGAGTGACTGAATGTCAAAGAGAGTGGTGCACAAGTGGTGCAAGCGATCGGGACTGAATGTATGAGCAGGCACACAAGTCAGACTCGCATGGTACGTATGGTCAGTGTGGCTGCTTAGGCAGTAGTGTGATCCGGCTGTCAGGGACGGAATGAGTGAAGTCTCGCTAGGCCTGGCAGGAGTGTCGGGGGCAGATACCTCTGCGGCACCTCAAGTAGGGGGGCACGAAAGTCTCGCTATGACTGGCAGGAGTGTCAGGGGTTGATGCCTCTGCGGCACCTCAGAAATAGGAGACATGAAAGGGTCTGCCTCGTAGCTGAGGTAGGAGCGGCATAGGAGCCACCTACCTAGGGTCGCCTCCGGCTTGGTAGACAAGTGATGCCATTCTGTTGCAGGACAGGGTGAGCACCATACTAAATGAGGACTGTCTATGCCGTGAGATGGCGGCATGGGGTACCCCTGCAGGGTACCTGGTCTTCCCCTGCAGTCATTCAAGCGGCATAGGCAGGTGAGTGTTGGGGCACATGTGGTGCCAGTATGTCTTGTGCAAATGCGTTGCATGGGGAGTGTCGAAGAGTTGAGGCGCATACGTGCACTTGTGTACGTCATGGAGGGGGCGCAATGCCCAATAGTCATCCCCCGAAGCATTGCTTAATTGCGGGCCGGGGGAATGACTGGAGAGGAAGGAGTTGGTTTTAGTGGGTCGGGAGTGGTGATCCCATCCCCACACTACCTGGGTTCGCCTCCCCAGGTGTCTGTTTGCAGATTTCCATTACCTTCGCTAAAAAAAAAAAAAAAAAGATAAAAAAAGATGAGGAATCCATATCTGACCATCACTACATCTACTTTGATCATTTGAATGTTACTTCGCAGACCTTGCGTTTTAGAAATCTGAACGAGGATCTCGGAAGTGGGATCTCTATACAGAGTTGCTCCTACCGACTTGTATGATGCAGTTGATACTACAACGTTGCATATCTGCAGGGGAAGATGCGATCTATCCCTATCTATATTCTTCTTCAGAGGGGTTTTGAGCATATCAAACATGTTTGGAAAAAAAACTTTTAGTATGCAGTTTTGATACTGGATACATTCCCATATCCTGGCGGGATGTCACTGTAAAGTGTATCCCAAAAGGAGGACGTGTTTCGTATGAAGAAGCAAAGAGTTTTAGACCCATCAGTCTAACCTCATTTCTTCTGAAATGCTTAGAACGTATTATCGATCATCACATTCGTGATGACTGTTTGGCAAACATGCCTCTTCATGTTAATCAACATGTTTATCAATCTGGAAAGTCCACCGTTACTCTTCTACATAAGGCTGTCTACGACATCCAGAAAGCATTTGCTCAAAAGCAATCATGCTTGGGTGCGTTCTTAGATATTGAAGGTGCTTTTGACAACGTGTCTTTCGATGCAATATTGGAAGCCGCACGTTGTCATGGGCTTCTTAATATAATAACCAAATGGATTCCCCAAATGCTTAAAAACCGACATTAAGTGTCTGCGGAGGCCCTCAAGGGGGAGTATTATCTCCTCTTTTGTGGAATCTCATTGCAGATACGCTATTACTCAATAATGGCGGTTTTCCTACCTATGGATTTGCCGACGACTATCTAATATTAATAGTCAGTTTGTGTATTACTATTTTTCCGACCTGATGCAAAACGCTCTTCAGGCAGTCGTAAGTTGGTGTCGCCAATATGGTCTTTCGGTTAATCCGAATCCTCTCCTGGACACCTAACATTATTGAGTTCAGAGTCAAGAAAACGTGTATGGCTTACAGCCAATGCCGGCGAACTTTTAGTAAAACTTGGGGTCTTAAACCCAAATATATCAAATGGATTTACGCAACAGTTGTACGACCAATTTTGGCTTATGGATGTCTTGTGTGTTTGCAAAAGGGTGAAGTGAGGACAATTCAGTCTAAATTAGGCCATCTTCAAAGAATGTGCCTAATGGCAATGACTGGTGCGTTCTCTTCGACTCCCACGGCTGCTCTCGAAGTTCTTTTCAACGTGGCCCCACTACACATATATCTCAAACAAGAAGCACTTTCTTGTACTTACCGATTATGTGTTTTCGGTTTCATGGAAGAGAGTACTGTAAACCGCAGTTCTACACACACTTCGTTGTTACAGCTCATGGTTGATTGGGACAGACCTGTCCTCGCTCCAAGTGATCTCACACTCGCTAGTAGTTTTTCTTATAAGACATTTTCAACACAATTCCATTCGCGGGATGAGTGGACATCTGGTTATTTGGAGAGAAGTGTGTCGGACAGCATTGTTTGTTACACTGACGGCTGCCTCTTCGAAAGTAGAGCGGGTTCAGGTGTCTACTCGCGTGAGCTGAGATTGGAACAGTCCCACTCACTGGGTAGACACTGCACTGCCATTATGTGTGGTGTGCAATCCGCACTGCAGAAACATATTATGGGCAAAGTAATATACTTCTGTTCAGACAGCCAAGCAGCTATCAAAGCTCTCGCTTCGGCCAACTAAAGATCGAAGTTAGTAATCGCTTGTCGAACTCAAATTGAGGAACTGAATTCAGTGAATATGTTAAACCTTATATGGGTACCTGGCCATTCTTCCATAACTGGAAACGAATTGGCTGATGAGTTAGCTCGCACAGGAGCATCACAAGACTTTATTGGTCCTGAGACAGCTATTCCAATATCCAAGTGTTGGGTGAAGCGTTTGATTAGCTCTTGGGCTTCCTCTCAGCACCAACGATATTGGAGTAGTTTGGATTCATGTCGACAAACAATGTTGAATCATTTGTCTGTGATGGTTGTGTATCCGATTATGGAACTTCTTATCTGATGAGTAACTGCCCTGTTTAGGCGCAACTGCGTTTTCAAATATTTGGTAAATACTTACTAAGTGAAATTGACTACAGAAACCTGAACCTTCAAAGTATTCTGTTGTATATAACGCGTTATGGTAAGAAGCTATGAGCTTTTGTACGTGTGTACGTATGCCCTCTTCAAGGGTCCCTTTCCCAAACTTCCCATTTTTCTCCCATCTTTTACATTTACATTTTACATTTTTCTCCCATCTTTTTTTTCTTTTTTTTTATCTTTTTTCCCTTTACTTTTTGTTCACTTCCTTTTCCGTCGGGTGCGTGATGAGAAAGACTGTGAAGGCGATGGCACAAATCTCCCAAATTGAGGTGAACGTGCCCCTGGAGCCAACGTTCTGATACCTGATGTATAGCAAAGGGCATGTACCATATTTGGGACATTTTAATTGATCCATGATTGCGCATGTAGATCTAAAAGCCTTATTCCAGGTATTTTTTAACGACCAAGAACCTATGCTGGGAACGCTTTCTATTATATGTATCATAAAGGGCATGTACCATGTTTAAAACAATCCGATCGAACTTTTTATGCTCGATGGGGCCTCTGGGGACAGTTAAAGCAGCGATTAACGACATAGCGGGGAACAACGTCGGGTATATGGGACGAAGTCGACGGAACGATTGGTTTGACGAAGAGTGCAGACAGATTCTGGAGGAGAAGGACGCAGAGCGGGCGGTCGCGCTGCAGCAAGGTACCCGGCAGAACGTGGAACGTTATAGACGGAAGCGGAGACAGCAGACCCGCCTTTTTCAAGAGAAGAAACGCCGCCTGGAAGAAGCGGAGTGTGAGGAGATGGAACAACTGTGCCGTTCTCAATAAACACGCAAGTTCTATCAGAAGCTCAACGAATCCCGCAAAGGCTTCACGCCGCGAGCCGAAATCTGCAGGGATAAGGATGGGTGCATCGTGACGGACGAACGTGTGGTGATCGATAACTGGAAGCAGCACTACGAGGAACATTTGAATGGCGCTGAGAGTACAGGCAGTGCAAGTTAAGGAGATGACTACGTCAGTTCAGCGGACGATGGAAGCCAACCAGCAGCCCCCACCTTGAGGGAAATTAAGGATGCCATCCAACAGCTTAAGACCAATAAAGCAGCTGGTAAGGATGGTATCGGAGCTAAGCTCATCAAGATGGGCCCGGAAAAGCTAGCCACTTGCCTGCACAAACTTATAGTCAGAATGTGGCGGCGAAGAATGAACCACGAGCTCGCCGAGCTCTACGGCGAACCCAGTTTCCAGAAGGTAGTTAAAGCCGGAAGGGTACGATGGGCAGGGCAGGATGGGGAGATGCGGCCTCGAACCGTGTATTGTGTCGTCAAATTGTTGATTCAGTGTTATCTGTTTAGATGTAAACTAAATAAATGAAATGAAAAATGAATGCACAAGGTCATATGCGCCCACCAAATAAATTATGAAATAAACATATCTTTAATGCACACTAGGGTGGCTCAAAAAAGGGTGGCTTTAAATTTTTTGATGGGCCACCCTCTTAGTCGGTTCTATTTGATGCCCTGATGCTCTGGACAAAATTTCAGCCAAATCGGTCAACAGTTTACAAGAACGGAATGAGTTTCATGACTCTTGATCGTAAATTGTGCCGTCCAACTGAAATTCATTGTTTTTGGATGTTTCTGCAAACATTTTTGCATATAAACTTCCAACGAGTTTAGCACCGCCCAAACGTTGACCGATTTGGCTGAAATTTTGTCCAGAGCATCAGGGCATCCAATAGAACCGAATAAGAGGGCGGCCCATCAAAAAAGTTGAAAAAAGTTTTTTCCATACTAATTTGAGCCACCCTAATGCACACATTAACTTGTTACACAAAAAAAAATTAACATTTCATATAATACTTACATATTTTACTCCGAACGATTTTTTTAGAACTCGATGATGGAATGACTCGGCTCTTATTTTCATTTTAATAATTTAAGGTTATTTTAATTGGTTTGTTTATATTCATTTTATAATGTCCATTTATATTCTTCTATTTGTTATTATTACCGTTTTCAATAATTCACTGCCAAGAAATTATGATCAAAGAGAGTGAGTGAGTGAGTGGTGAAATATTAACAAATATATAAAGAAAAGTGTGTATAGTCTATCAACACTGTTCAAGAGTAAATAATGTGACATATCATCATAATGTCCATCTGAAAGATTGCAATGATTCTGACTGAGTTCTAACTGTTGTACCACAAAATCCACAAAAAAAAACAAAATTAGCACAGTAAGCTGCCATAGCCATGGTAAGTGTCGTCGTGGGAATGATGCAGTAGAGTGATTCAAATTTTGACTTTTTCGCTCCCCTGTGCTTAAACGATTGTTTTTGCTATTTCAATAGTCCTCCCAAATTTTTAACTGATTTGGATGTAATTTGATTGTGCACGTGCCATTTGTAGGTTATATGAAAATTACTATGAGAATTGCCACTAATGTAAAGGATCGTTTCGTGAAGCAGCCCGGAATCTATTTGAATATATTGAACGCATCGCTATCATAGAATAGATTCTAAGCTGAAAGTCAGTTGTTGTTGCGAAGCAATCTGACTTTTGTGAGCAAAATTATAAAGAAAACAAAAATGCTCATTATTGATATTGATGTTATTCTTTTACGTGTTAAATTGAATTTCCCACAATTCAGTATTTCCTCAATAACTTTTGTTGCCAGCATCAAATCGTTTAGCAACAACGACGATATTTTCCCTTGTTAATTTTCCCATATTGCTAACGTATTCATACATTTTTAGAGCTTAATGGGCAATGATGGGGAACGGTTTTCGCAAAAATTGCTGTTTTCATAGTAATTTTCATACAAGCTTCAAATTGCTTGTGCTCAGTCAAATTACATCCAAATTAGCTAAAAATTTAGGACGATTATTAAAATAGCAAATGTCATCGATTAAGCATAGGGGAGCAAAAAAGTCAAAATTTGAATCACTCTAATGATGCAGTCTGTTCATCAGCATTAAAAGATCTGTTCCTTTCATTTGCTTAAAATTTCAAATTTACTTTATCCACTGGTATCATTACGTTTATCTGGAACAAAAGTTTCTTAATATTTTATGTAAATGATAAAATGTTTCACATGAACACAAGTTTATGGTTTATTCGTATATTTACTTAACTGCGCATTGTGGTCATAATTTTCATCATATATTTTTATTTGTTTAATTCAAATATTTAAATTGGTTATCGACGACATAAACGCTCAGGTAGGAAGGGAGGAAATGCAGGGTTTGCAGAAATCGCTCTCAATAGATAACGAACAACGATAAAATAGAGGCAAAAATTTCTTCGAATCATAACAAGCCATGAAAACAAAACTATGGCAAGTTGGAAAAAAAACTGATTCGGATAGGCAGCCCCAACCGAGAGGGTTTGGTAAAATGCTTTGATCTCGCTCATTTTATGTTGGGGACTATTTTCTTCGCACAGCTGTGCAAAACAAGTTGAAATGCATCATCAGAACCAGTTCCCCCGCAATTGGGGCTTATTAAAAGAAATTTATCATGGGTTGTAGCCCCTCGAATCAGTTCAATATCGTAACAGCTACCGAATGAGAATGAGAAAATCTCTCACCTATCATGTCTGTATACACTCTCGATAGGTAGCATACCGTGAGAGACGCTTTTCGGTAGCTGCTACGATAATGAACTCATTTGGGGGGCTACAACCCATGATAAATTTCTTTTAATGAGCCCCAATTGCGGGGGGCATCTGTTCTGATGATGCATTTCAACTTGTTTTACACAGCTGTGCGAAAAAATATGGTCCCCTACATAAAATGAGCGAGAACAAAGCGTTTTATCAAACCCCCTCGGTGGGGGCCGCCTATACGAATCAGTTTTTTTTCCAACTTGTATACAAGTGCGATAGTTTTGTTTTCATGGCTTGTTATGATTGGAAGAGGTTTTTGCCTCTCTTTTATCATTGTTCGTTATCTATTGAGAGCGTTTTCTGCAAACCCTGCCAGGAAATCCAGGAAGAGATCGGCAGGCTGAAAAAACATCAACGGCCCTGGGGTTGACCAACAAACAAGAGAGCTATTTAAACACGGTGGTGAGGCACTGGATAGAACGCTGCGCTGGGTAGGGTAAAATGTCCAATAGTGGACCCCCTAGTAGCGGATTTTTGTTCTTCCTGTCATAAGGAGTAAAAATTTTCAACATATTAATTCTGCTTGATATCTAATAACAAGTTCTGCATCTCCTCTTCACGATACATACATAAAACACTCAAATACACGACGTTATTCGTTGAAATTAACATTTTAAAGTCTGGCTGGATTCGAGCTATAGTAGACTCACTATAGGGAATTGTTCATAATAGAAAAATTGTTCCCCTATAGTCGACACTGCATTTGATTTTCATGTTTCGTTTCGGGACGTTCTTCTTCGCTATTCTGGACTCCCCAAAATATTCCTAGGATGGATCTCGTGTTTTTTTTTTTCTATAAAATTGTAAAAAATCATCTAATATTACTTTTCATAGCATTTCCAATGCATGTAATCAAATCATAGGACTGAAAGGTAGGTTCTCCAGATTGAATTTAATAGCAAAATGTTTACATTGTGCTACAATAATGCAAAAATGACTGGAGGGTCCACTATTGGTTGGGGGTCCACTATTGGACACTTTACCCTAATTACCAAGGTTCGGGAGAATGAGGTTCTGTCGCCAGAGTGAATGGAAGGTGTCGTGTGCCCCATCTGCAAATAAAGACGATTTCCTGAATTGTATCAACTAACGCGAAATCACATTGCTGCACGCCGCCTACAAGGTTCCCTCCCAAATTTGGTGCCTTCGACTATCAGCCAAAAAAGGGAGCAAATCAAAGACATCTTTTTTTTCAGTTCCAAAATATTTATGCAGACGGTGAATTGACAACTGTGAAGGGTATATTGTATACATTTTTTTAAACTAGTAAAAAGTACTTCAAAACGATACGGTGCCAAGTGTCACTGAATCACAGTAAACAACTGCTCCAACAATAGCAAAAACTCCTATGAAACAATGCATTCCTGTTATGTGTGTAACTTATCAATCCCACACTTTCAAACTCAACCACGTAACCCGTTGATCGCGTCTTATTACCCTCAAGGCGGCATTACTTCATCACGTCAGTTGTTACACCTCCATCTAGACTAATTCGTAGCTCCTGTCGAATACCGGCGTTCAGAATAGTCGCTAACAGCTGGCACGTGCTGGCTGCAGCTTCAGAGGTGCAACCCCCACAGCCATCATCCGACAGTCGTTATAACTTCTTATGTGCATTGTTCCAGCTCAGCGCCCCCGTGGGCTCTTTATCATTCCAATTAATCCGAAGCCCGTCACAAGTGGTTAGCCGCAACCACATTACCAACCATTTCATTCGTGTCTATAAAAACCCATTCAATAAAAATATTAACCCTAGACCAACAAAAACCTTAACCACATCTCATAAAACCACACGAATCCATCATCCGTGGGGACAGCTCCGAGCCGGCCGCAAATTAATGGCCGTGGCCAATCTGTCAGAGCCCTTTTGACGGTATTAACAGTACTCTCCTCGGTAATCCTAACCCTGTCTGTAGTTAACCTCTAGCTCATTGCGGGCGCTGCTGTTACACGGCGGCAGCCAGGCGATGTTCAACGCGGATACAATCTGTAGCAGGCAGGCAGCACCTGTCAAAGTGTGATGCTTTTTCAAATTCGCGTTTGATCTCGCTTGGCTTCTACTCTGTGCCTTCGGTCTCGTTAGAAAATTTTGCTAATCATTGGACACCGTATCGTCGAAGCGTGTTCAAGCACAAATTCGTACGAGGTTGAAGCCTGTTCCCCAAAAAATAAGTACTGTCCTGTCACTTGTCAGCTTCAAAAGATAAGTGTAGATATATTAAGGGTTAGTTAGAAAAAGTTTAAATGAAAAACAATTTAAAATTTAATGCAATATGATTCTTACTGTGCATAAATTGAATTCAATTTAACCACTACGTTATTTTGAAGGACCACAGATTTACTACTGAACATGTCTCAGAAACAGAATTTAAAGTGATGGCATAATAACCAAAGCAATATATGCCGTAGCTGACGGTTGAGGTGAGAGTTGCAATCTCGCATCTTTCCGCTGGGACAACGACGATGACGAAGACGACGACGGCCAGCGGAGTCGCCCGGTACGTTATTGCAGCGTGTGCACCGCGCTTAATGCCTGCCTACAATTCGACGTGCACCAAGGAGAGAGTTACTGCAATACGGAGTAATAAAAGAGAATGCACTTTCGTTTTCCTTCATTTTTGCTGTTGCTGCTGTGCAGCTCCTGCTTACCTAATGATCGAATTTTAACTGTTCGGGTCCGGGTTTTCATGCATAATATGCGCAGTGTGTGGCAAGGCAATGCAAACGTCCACCGACTAACTTACTGAGTGCCTATTCATTTCCTCTACGTATTCATAAATAAGAAAATAGTAGACTGCAGACTGCTGGTAGAGTATCGAAGAAAAACTTCTTCGGGTTAATCATTGTCCATCGACACGGGACGATAAATCCGCATAATAGGCGCATAATAAGTTAGTTGCTACTTAGGTTAGTTCGAATAGATTGGCGCTATCTGGGGATCATTTTTTGTACTGGATCGTCGATATGGAGAAAAACTCTGTTATCGTTACTTCCTTATTCGGTAGTTGGTAGTTTGATGGTAGAGTAAAGGTTTGACTATTTTTTTAGACTATTTATCGATTATCGATTATGTGGAACGTACTCAGCAAGAGGAACTAACTAACGCTAGTCGCTTTATTAAAACGTTAACTTTTTTTTTCTGATTTTAATCGGATTATCCATTTCCCAGAATGTGCTATTCCACAGTGTTTTATTTCGTCATTTTCACGATTTAGATTTCGACAAAAAATCAAAAAGTATTGATTTTGGATATAGGGTTTGTTCACAGAAGTTTTAAGATAACCACTGGCGGAGCTAAGCTAGGGCACGATGGGACACGTGACCCACCAAAACGAATATTTTTCTTGAATTTAATTATATACGTCAAACTTGCTCTGAAAAAAATAACTGATTTTCCTAGAGTTTTTGGAAAAATCTTGAAATTTCTTTAAAAATGTAGATGGGTATATCTCCGAAAATTCTATTGGAAATTCCTTCGTAAATTTCTTTAAAACTTTCTTCGTTAAATCTTCAAGATTTTGCTTTGAAAATTTGTTCGAGAATTCATTCTGAATTTTTTCCAGGAATTTCTTCTTCAATAATTTCTTTAGAAAATCCTTCAGAAATTCTTTTCACACCAGGAATTTCCGCATCTTGAAATTCGGCTTCCGAGCCTCTTGAATGGAAGCTCCCGAGACTCTTTAAACTAGACATGAGCCTTTTGAAAGAAGGCTTCCGAGCCTCTTGGGAGGAGGAGACTTGAAGGCCGAGCATCTTGAAATGAGGCTTCCGAGCCTCTTTAAAGGAGGCTTCCGAGCCTCTTTAAAGGAGGCTTCCGAGCCTCTTGAATGGAGGCTTCCGAGCCTCTTGAATGGAGGCTTCCGAGCCTCTTGAAAGGAGGCTTCCAAGCCTCTTGAAAGGAGGCTTCCGAGCCTCTTGAAAGGAGGCTTCCGCGCCTCTTGAAAGGAGGCTTCCGAGCCTCTTGAAAGGAGGCTTCACAGCCTCTTGAAAGGAGGCTTCCGAGCCTCTTGAAAGGAGACTTCCGAGCATTTTGAAAGGAGGCTTCTGAACCTTTCGAAAGGAGGCTTCCGAGCCTCTTGAAAGGATGCTTCCGAGCCTGTAGATGGGTATATCTCCGAAAATTCTATTGGGAATTCCTTCGTAAATTTCTTTAAAACTTTCTTCGTTAAATCTTCAAGATTTTGCTTTGAAAATTTGTTCGAGAATTCATTCTGAATTTTCTCCAGGAATTTCTTCAATAATTTTTCAATTCTTTCCACTACAGGAATTTCCGCATCTTGAAATTCGGCTTCCGAGCCTCTTGAATGGAAGCTTCCGAGACTCTTAAAACTAGACATGAGCATTTTGAAAGGACATTTTTGAGCCTTTTGAAAGGAGGTTTCCGAACCTCTTGAAATGAGGTTTCCGAGCATCTTGAAATGAGGCTTTCGAGCATCTCGGAAGGAAACTTCCGAGCCTCTTGAAAGGAGGCTTCCGAGCCTGTAGATGGGTATATCTCTGAAAATTCTATTGGAAATTCCTTAGTAAATTACTTTAAAACTTTCTTCGTTAAATCTTTAAGATTTTGCTTTGAAAATTTGTTCGAGAATTCATTCTGAATTTTCTCCAGGAATTTCTTCAATAATTTTTCAATTCTTTCCACTCCAGGAATTTCCGCATCTTGAAATTCGGCTTCCGAGCCACTTGAATGCAAGCTTCCGAGACTCTTAAAACTAGACATGAGTATTTTGAAAGGACATTTTTGAGCCTCTTGAAAGGAGGCTTCCGAACCTCTTGAAATGAGGTTTCTGAGCATCTTGAAATGAGGCTTCCAAGCCTCTCGAAAGGAGGCTTCCGAGCCTCTTGAAAGGAGGCTTCCGAGCCTCTTGAAAGGAGGCTTCCGAGCCTCTTGAAAGGAGGCTTCCGAGCCTCTTGAAAGGAGGCTGCCGGGCGTCTTGAAAGGAGGCATCCGAGCCTCTTGAAAGGAGGCTTGCGAGCCTCTTGAAAGGAGGCTTCCTGAGCCTCTTGAAAGGAGCCTTCCGAGCCTCTTGAAATGGGGCTTCTGAGCCTCTTGAAAGAAGACTTCTGAGCCTCTTTAAAGGACGCTTCCGAGCCTCTTGAAAGGACGCTTCCGAGCCGCTTGAAAGGAAACTTCCGAGCCTCTTGAAAGAATGCTTTCCAGCCTCTTGAAAGGATGCTTCCGAGCCTGTTGAAAGGACGCTTCAAAGCCGCTTGAAAGGAAACTTCCGAGCCTCTTGAAAGGAGGCTTCCGAGCCTCTTGAAAGGAGGCTCGGAAGCCTCCTTTCAAGAGGCTCGGAAGCCTCCTTTCAAGAGGCTTCCGAGCCTCTTGAAAGGAGGCTTCCGAGCCTCTTGAAAGGAGGCTTCCGAGCCTCTTGAAAGGAGGCTTCCGAGCCTCTTGAAAGGAGGCTTCCGAGCCTCTTGAAAGGAGGCTTCCGAGCCTCTTGAAAGGAGGTATCCGAGCCTCTCCTCGAGGATTTTTTTTAAATGATCCTCCGCAAATTAATCTAGAAAATCCATCAAAAAAATCTTAAGGAATTCTTTCGAAAATTCCTTCAAAATTTGTCTAAGAATTCTTTTAGAAACCCCCCCGGAATTTCTTTAGCAATGATTTCAGAAAGGTATTCCATTTGAAATTCCATACCATCGGCTCTTGTAATTCCGCTGGAATTTCTTTCAGAGATTTCGGAATTCGGAGAAAAGGAATTTCCAAAGGAACTCCCGAAGAAGTTTCCGAAATTCTTGAATTTCTCTGAGAATTCCTTTAAGGTTTCCTTTGGAATTTCCTCCAAGGATTCTTACGCAAATTTTCAGGAAATTACTTTTGAGATAGATCCACAAATTCTTTTGGAAATGCATCAAAATATTCTTTTAAAAAAAATACGGGATTTCTTCGGAAATTGCATAACGAATTCTTTTCAGACTATCTTCGGAAATATCTACGGAAATTGCTTCAGGAAAACATTCAGAAATTCCCTTAGGATGATTCGGAAATTTCTTTAGGAATTGGCTTTAGGAATGTCTGCGGAAATTGGTTTGGGAATTCCTTCGAACTTTTTTTTAAGAAATTACTTCAGTCATTATTTCAGGAATTTCTTTAAAAAAATCTTCCTTTATTCATTAAGAAATCCTTTCGGAAACTCTAGGAAAAAATTCTTGGAGTTCTTACGAAATTTCTCAAGAACTTTATCCAGGAATTCTTTGGATTTTTTTATGGAATTCCCATCTCATTTCACATTGTTCAAGAATAGTTCCTGGAGGAATTTCGGAAGAAATTTTAGACTAAAAGAATTTACGACAAATGCATTTTTCCAAAAAAGCCATCATCTACTTGTTTGTTTTAAAGCGGGAAAATGCGTAATTTGAAAGAAGGCGTTATCTACACTGTTGCCTGACTATATTTTGTTATTTCCGAGCAAATGTACACTTCAAATGAAGTAGTCATCTTTTCGTTTACCTTATTCCCGGCGAATTTACTTTTTCAAGAAGGAATCATTTATTCATTCTTCTTTTTTAGAGCAAACGCATGCTTCAAAAGAAAGGATGAATTACGTGGTTGCCTTATTCCGGGCCAATACATATAAAGGAGGAATCATATGTTATAGCCTTATCCCGGGCAAACGCGTGCATAGCAAGTAGAAATTATTAAATATTTTTGCTTGTTTCGAGAAAATTTCACTTTTCAAATCTTCTACTTATTTTCCTTATTCAATACAAATGCGTGCTTTAAAATAAGAAGCTGCTTACTCTCCCTGTTTTAGTCAATACTGCAGAGATCTCCGAATCGCGCCATCGAGTGCAATGTTGAACAATAAATTTGAAAGTCACCCTGCTTGAATCCATCCAAGGTCACAACGAGGTTGGCACTTCAGTCAGTTACCCGAGCAGGAGCGACAAGCTCGATAACAGAAGTTAGTATGAACTTGGCTGGCATAAGAGGTAAAATACCAAAAATTAGGCTTAGGTATTTTAATGCCAAATTTGTTTCTATCCATGTTCTCCTGCGCCATCTTGCGACATATGATTTTGAAAGACAAAGCTAAATAGAACTTTAAATATTTTGAAAGATAAAGTTTAAGAATTTTTGGACACATTGGCCAATACCGGAAGTATTTCCTGGAGCCGTGTTTTTTTTTTCAGGAAAGTAGATGAATTTGAATTAGCTCCGATATCCATCTTGCAAAATATAAAATTCTATGATTTGGATTGATTTTTAAGAGTTATTAAACACATTGAACACGTTCGCAAGTATTTCAGTGAACCTGGTTCTCTCAGGAAAGTAGACAGATTTCGATTAGCTCCGAAATCTTTCGGATTAGATTAGTTCCGAAATGTTTCGGAGTGTTTTTGGATGCATTGGTCACGTCTAGAAGTGTACCCAGGAACATGGTTCCGTAAGGGAAATTGGACGAATTTTTATTAGCTTTAGAACCTAATTTGATATTTCTTAAGATGGGTTTCAGTGGCAACAGAAATTTGTCCACTTTCCTGAGAAAAACATGCTCCCGGGAACACTTTTGGACGAGGCCTTTCAAAAATTCATCTGTTGGACTTTTTCAAAATCGTGAAGTTTTCATCGCATTTGTCCACGAAATTTGTCCACTTCCCTAAGGGAACCAGGTTCCTGGGACCACTTCTGGACGTAACCAATCTCTCATCTTTTGAGATTGTCCATCAAAATCATGAAGTTAGACGTGTTGCAAGATTGGGTATACCAATTTAAAAGAGGACATTATCCTGGGAAACTAAGTTCATGGAACATCCGGAATCGGGTTCTGATAATCCAATTGTACTTTGGTACTGACTTCTGATACTGGTAAATAATGATTGAGCACGTTTGCATTAACTTTATGAACTTCCGCTCAATAGTTTAAATTTATTTTTTTTTTTGATTTTTCACTACATTAAAATTTTGAAAATTACCTTCAAATGCTGAAATATGTATTTGTTTTTTTTATTTCAGAGCTTATTTTTTATTTTCCTTGTAAAAAAGTTGCATAATATTGTATTGGAATTTTAAACTAAAATATTTCACTCAAAAACAAAAACAAAAACACTGAGAAATAAAAAATTACTGCATTTTCAATATTTTTTATAAATTTGTAGAATTTTGAAATTTATTTTCCAACCACTCTTAAGCATGCAATGACGTTTATCTTCTTCTATCTTCTATATAATAAAAATGAAATGGTCTGTGTTCGTATCCGCATAACTCGAAAACGGCTGGATGGATTTTCTTCATTCCTTCAGCAGATATGTTTGTTATCGTTTCCGACGGGTTTATATAATATTTCCTCATGCGAAAATCACGAGTAAGGTTGAGTAAATCGTAAAAAACTAAAATAAAGATTTGTATGAGAATTTCGTATGGGTAGTTAACAACGCGCATTTTCGCCTACTATGCAGGACAACGTCTGCCGGGTCGACTAGTTATTGAATAAAATCAAAAACTTTCCAAATTCTGAACAATTAAAATTTGCAAAAAAAAATCAAAGTAGCCCGTCTAATGGCGGTCTTGGGAATTAGAGGGTTAATGGAGAATATGATTTCCGACTAAAGAATTTCACAGTTAAAAGATGAATTGCTGTAAAAATAGATCTTGTCAAAACATTCGACAGAGATGGAGAGCACTTTTCTAAAACCACTTGACTTTAAAATCTCAATTCTTTTACTCCGTCGTATGCACAAAAAAACAATTTATTTGAATAATAAACGATCACATCAGGCTTTTGTATTAAATTCATTCATGATCATGAGGACAATGATAAATAAACTTGTTCATTATTAAAGAGATGTTATTCCTTGGGAGACATTGCCCATCCAGTTACTTCCTCATACCGAACTAGCAAAGGTGTGGAAGCAAAATGCACATCCCACAACACATCTTCGGATGATTACATGCTTCATAAAGAAGCATTACTCTCAAAAAGCCTTTGCCCAGCATTGCCAAAGTCACAAACCACAAAATCCCAAAGATTTAATCGCGTGCCATTGGCCGCTATCGTTTCTACGCTGGACCATACTGGATCATTGGCCCTGGGCACAGTATAATATGTACTGCGTTGGATGGCTCTCGTTGCCCAGTGCCAGGCATTCCACTCGCATTGTAATCAAACGAGGAGGCTGCCACTTTGCACATGCAGTCATCCGTATTCCAGATTCTCAGACGCCGAGTGCAGCCTATTGTATGTACTGCACTGCAACCAACCAGCTAATGTACTGAAACCTGCGGCGACGGTGGAGGTGCCAAGGTTTGGGAAACATTTGCCAACCGCCGCACACGCCGGCAAGGAAAGATAAATCTCGTTCATTAACTATACGGTTTTGCCGGAAATAAGCCCTTGTCGCCTTGGTCGATGGTGGATCCGTACGAGAATTTTCCCGGCTAAAAGGAAGGCAGGTCTATGAATGACCTAACGATGGCCATCAGTGGCGATGGTTTGTCGGTAAGTTCCTTCATCTAAAGGTGATAAATATTTACGACGATTTCTGGATTCTTGAAGTTGGCTGTTGCGCCAGCGGAAGACATAGGGTGGGAATGTTGCTTCTTGAAGTAATTAATGCGTGTCGGAAAATTTAAACAGCAAATTAATATCAATTTCCTTCAGGATTACTACCCGGTTCCGGATTCTCGGGTGAGGTGTTGAATTTCTGGCTACCGGCGGGCACTTACTCACGAACACGTTCGCTTATCTTATTGTTTTATCATTAGTCGGCATTTATCAGTCTGTGCGTCTATTTTCCGCAGTAAACAAAGCTGGAACCCCCTAAAATGAGTTCATCCGAGCTTGGTAAGCCCAGCCGATAAGATTTCCGTTATCGTTATTGATTATATCTATAAATGGAATAATACCTGTGCTGCGGCACGCCTTGTTCAGTTCAGTAAGTTAATAATCGTCGCCTGAGTAAGATGTCGCACTTTCCGCCGCACTACATTCCACCGACGGGTCACGGCACACCCCTACCGCACAACCCACACGAGGGTCCCATATCGAGCACAGTGTTTCCTCCGGATATGAACCCGAACTATCCGCATCAGCCAATCGGAGTACATCATCCACCAGGAGGAGTTCACCCACCGGGACACTATCCACCACCACATCTGATGCCGCCGCCAATCGATCCACAACCTCCACACTATCCACCCGGCCATTATCCACCAGGGCACTATCCACCAGGGCACTACCCACCGCACTATCCGATGCCGCACGATCAAGCTGTTGCTTACGGAGGACCTAAAGCACCATTCAAGAAATAGCCCACATATGTAATGATCTTGTGCTTTATTAGTGGTTAAGGCTTATTACATTATCCACACAAAAAAAAACAACGTAGTATAGCTCTGTAGTTCATATTTATGAAATTATCCATGAAAATATACATAAGTTTATTAAAAGTTGCAAAATAAAAGTGTACATGTAGTGTAAGAAACAAATTGTACAAATCGGCAACGAAAATGCAACAAAGTAGATCGGACAAAAGTAAAATAGCGTACACCCACTAAGTGCAGGAGAAATAGGTGACGAGCAATGATTGAGGGTTTGCATTTACGATGAGCCTAATGATGACAATACTGATCACGGTAGGCAAGGAAAGATGGTTGCGTTTATTTAGTAATTTGGATTCGATTATTACGTATTCGATTACGTAGTTTCAAAATACATTGCACGGTGGACCTTTAGTGCGATGTTTTCTCAACAACTCTACCTAATAGTTCGTTGTTTGAATTCCACCATTTACGGAACTAAATCGCTAGTTACAGCAACTTATCAATATAAATAAAAATGAGTTGAGGTTTCCTTTATTAAAATTTAACATTTTCTTGACGGATGGGGTATACATATATGACCAGCATTCCGTATACAATCACAGAAGAGGGCTACGTCCACACTTACTTCTGCAAAATTGTTTATCAGCATGTTGCCACCTTAAAAACAGCAGTGTTTTGCCTTTCGCGTATACTAAGTATACGTAAAGGCTACAGGATCACTCCAAAATTGAACTTTTGATAGAAGGCTCGAAGACCCATAGTGTTATATACTAATCGACACAGCTCGACGAAGGTGATGAGGTGATGTCTGTATGTGTGTATGTATGTATGTGTGTTTGTACAAAAAAAAATGTAAAACACGCTTTTTGTAATTAGCAATTTGCTTGCAACAGGTTGCATTCGACGCGGAATCTTTCCAATTTTTTTGTTTTCGATAATTATCCCAGTCGGCCATTGCGTTCCGGAGTTATTAAAAAAACATTTTCTCTCATTTTTCTCATAGCCCCTCGAAAAAAAATTAAAAACCGTTTTTTTTTTTCAAAAACTGCTGCAATGTTTTCAATTTTCAAATGAACGCAAATAAATGTGAATTGATGGACATAAATTATTCTATCGCCCTTAAGTGCAATTTTGACCTTTCTTATATGCTTTTCTTGCTACATTTTATAATACACGAGAAAGGCATTATCGCCGCTAAGTGGATTATTCTGGGTTTTGAATATAACTTTTCAAACAGATTCCTTATATTTTTGTGGTCTTTCCCAAACGGGCCAACAAAATACGCATTTCGATTTCTATAAAACAAAATCTACCGTCTAAACTAACAAAATAATTTAAGTTTTTCTATTATTTTTAGGTTAAATTTTCCCTTATTAACTCCTTTCGGCGCAAAATGACGCAGATAGTTCAGGTGGCATCTGAAAGTACTAGCTTTCTGCTAGTACTAACACTCAGTTTCACGATCAAAAACGAATAACTTTTAAACTTTTAAATTTGATTTTCGGTCCCATCTAAGAAGTTTTTAGGTTAAAAATCCTCCTGAGTTGAGTTGAAAATTGTTTTTTTTCTGCCGAAAAATGAGATATAATGTTTAAGTGCTTTTAGTAAAGCTGTAGGAAATTCCATTACGAAAAACTTTGCAGAGTATTGTGAAGCTCTATCTGATCAAAGTGTTGAGATTGAGATATGAAGCGTTTTTGCGTTTTTACGTTCTATGGCTTAATTGTGAAATCAAGTTAAGAATTGATTCTCACAGATATTTCCAACAACGCTGCACAGTTGCCGCGTTTGAACTACACATTTATGTGTAGATGTGCTTCAGGCATAAATATTGACAAGAAGGTGGTGCCTTTGATGACAAGGTGATGCCTTTCTTGTGCATATAAAACCATAACTTTGATCTCATAGTCCGATCTGGTCAATTTTCAATAAAAAAAAACAATGGTTAAATGCAACTTATCGCGCACAAATCGGTGAAGGTGCCAACAAAATGAGTGACACTTTTTTACGCGATTTATGCGTTAAAAATAGCATTTTGGCCATAGCATCCTTTCTATTCAATACAAACAATAGGACACTCTCAAATGCAACTTGTTGTTAAGAATAAATGTAAAAAAAATGAGTGTTATGCTGTTTTTCTGTAAGAAAAAACAGTATTTTGTCCGTAACTGTTGAATCTGTGGGATTTGGAAAAGTTACCATCACGTAGCGTGTGATTATATATCGCTAGTCAATTGAAAACCGGAATGGGGGACTATCGAAGTTGTATTACGGATTCATTAAACCTAACTTCGCTAGAAGTGCGCTAGTGTAATTAGGCCCTAATTAGACTAGCACGCCACTAGTGAAGTTGGGTTTAAAATACGGATTGCGAGAAAAATCCAACTTCGAAATTCCCCCATTCCGGTTTTCAACTTAATTGAGTATATTAACACCTCAGACTCAGCGTGTCAATTGGTGAGCAGCAAGCCATGACTTGGCATCTTCTTGTCAGATCTCCGTGGCGTGCACACGCACCCAAGGATGGCTGCTGTCATCGCATTTCGTTCAGGCCATTTGGGGTCACACTCAAACATTTTGGCGATCCTGTCTGGTTTTTTTATCTTGACGCTGATTAGTTAGTTGAATTCAAATGGTTTAATAGACCAATGCAAACTCTAACTTAACCTCACTTATTTTGACAGTTCACAGAGCTTGTTTACAAGGTGTTAGAAGAAAAATCGATGAGGGGAAAATTAAAATTCATATGTTTAGTTTAAAATTGCTGTGATCCGAATACTTCACTGATATTCTTTGCATTCAGCATGAAATCAATCGTAACATCTACATGCGAATGAAATGACGAAACAATTTTATCGAAAGCTTCGCCGGAGACTAAGTCCTGGTGAAAAAGCTCTGTGAACTGTCAACTACGTCATCATGCACTAGTCTATGTGCGAAGAATAAAATATTTGATGCTAAAAAACAACAAGCCAAGGTTTGCAGCAAAGCGCATCTGGAAGACCCTTGGGCAATGGATTGTGGTTTGGAAAATCACAAAGCGGGTTTTGAAGACCGCTAGAAAATTGGTTTTAGACCGTTGGAAAATGACTTGTGCTGCGGAAAATAACAAAGCGCGTCTGGAAAACCGCTGGAAATGGTTTGTGGTTTGGAAAATCCAGTTACATTTGATATTTTATGTTGGTTTTTTAGTACTCTTGTAGACCGTTATAAAACCAAAAATGTTACTTGGAGAAGGCTGCTGGAAAATGGTTTGTGCAATGGAAAATCATAAAGTGCGCCTGGAAGATCGCTGGAAAATAGGTAGTTTGTTGTTTGGAAAATCACAAAGCGCGTCTAGAAGGCCGCTGGAAAATGGTTTGTGATGTGAAAAATTACAAAGCGCGTCTGGGAGAACGCTAGAAAATGGTTTGTGGTTTGGTATACCACAAGATAAAGCGCGTCTGGGCAACTGCCGAGAAAAGGGTTTGACGATCTAGAAAATCCCAAGGTGAGTCCTGGAAGTATTGGTTGCGGTTAGAAAAGTTTTGAAAAAAACCATCAAGCTCCAACTAGAATCGATCTATAGGGCGACGCTGCGATCAACTAAACTTGTCCAAAAGTTTATCAGTTTTCAAAGGAAGTAATCGGTTTCCTAAATGCAACATGTTCAATATTCATCTTCGGCGCGCGCAAATAACTTAGGAAAAAAAACCATTGCGTCCTGTGCAAGAGGATTTTTTTGCCTTTTTTAAGAGAATAAGGATAATATGGGGTTTAAGTAAGCGTAACCATAAGCGTGTGATTATATATTAACACCTCAGCGTGTCAATCGGTGAGCAGCAAGCGACGACTTGGCCACCCATGGATAGCTGCTGCTGCTGTCATCGCATTTTGCTCCGGACATTTGGGGTCACACAGAGTCCATAGTGCGACCTGGCCAATTTTCAATAGGAAACAATGGGATAGGATTCTGCATTATCCGGCCTGAGTAAAGAAAAAAAAATCAATTTACTGTCATTTCGTCATTTTATGTCGTATTGGCCTGGTTTTATCACTGTTCTGCTCGTACGGATCCCAGAATTCAGAATACATGTTGAAACTTGTGATGTGATCCTCTTATCCGGAGTTATTCCGGTGGGTCACTGGGTCAGATGCAGAAAATTTGACCACAACTTCCTTTTTTGGCGATACAAGTCCAAGAAAATTACGTTTATTTCGTCCCTATTTATACCATTTCGGTAGATTTATATATAGGGATTATATCAGAACCAAAAATCATGGTGACACCTGATCCAGAAATGGCCAACAACAGGTTTCTTTGCAGTGACCCTTTGGGATCCGGCCCCAAAATGGCTAACTCAATATTTTCGCTCCATATTAGAAATATGGGTGTCAAACTTCTGAATTTTGCAAGACTAGTGGAATTATGACATCCGGATATGATTCTGGGGACATTGGTCACCCTGGGGTCAGTTCCGAGGCCCTTGAGGAAGCATCAAAATCGGCCATTTTTGAAATGTCACAAACTATGACAATATGGGTATCAAACTTCAGCATTTTGCAATACAAAAAGGACTATTACAACCGGATGTGATTCTGAGGACATTGGCCACCCTGGGGTCAGTTCCGAGGCGCATGAGGAATCCTCCGGAAGCATCGAAATCGGCCATTTTCAAAGTGTCACAAACTACGGCAATATGGGTATCAAACTTCACTTCAAATCCCACTTGTCTTGCCTGATACCCATACTGCTATAATTTGAAGTATTTTGAAAATGCCTAATTTGGATGCTTCCGGAACAAATTTTCATTAAAAACAGTCTCATTACGGTCAATCCAATTCTTGTTGTATGGGCATACCACGTCAACTTGTTTACCTGCATCCATTGAGGGGATGCATAAAGACGAGAACTCGACAAGGTTAGTAGTCACTGACCGTTTTGGAAAGAACCCATGGTGAGCAGTAGAGATGTAAGCCTTGCAGGTATCGAAGAGAACTTTGTTCATGATTATTTCGAAAATTTTCGAACAGACGCCTAACGATGTTATACCCATTTAGTTCGCAATGTCACATCTGTTTCCCTTCTTGTAGATTGGAGATAGGAATGAAGTTTTCCACGCGATGGGAAAGGTCGCCCTCTGCATGGAACGGTTCAATAACTTCGCCAATGGTACCAGTAAAGCAGCATAGCACTTTTTACGCAGATACGATGGAATGCCACCCGGTCCGGGTGTTGTGGAGTACTTGAAATTTTGGAGTGCTTGTAGTACTTGTTCTTCAGAAATTTAAAAAATTCCAAAATCGAAACCATCCGGCGGAGTATCTCGGAGGGATTCGTCTATTTGAGATGGACCGAGTACTGCATTTGTAAAAGCCTTTTTGAAATGCTGGGCAAATAGTATGCACTTTTCAGATGCCGTGTCTGCAGATAAGTCACCTTAATGCATGCTTGTCGGTAGCCCGTTTTCTTTGCGTTTAGTTTGGACAAAGGACCAACACTTTTTTGGATGTAATCACATACTCCTCTGCGTACGATCAATATACATTGCATACGATAAACGATTAAAGCTAGTATATTTGTTGCTAGCCAATACGAAAAAACGCTTGGAGTGCGGAGTGCGATTATGTCTGAATTTCCGAAGGGCAGACTGCTTACATCTTTTCAGTTTACGGAGATATCTTTTTGTCCAAGGAAGTTTCAGGTGGTAGATTGAGAACTCCAACACTAACGACACAGTCTGTAAGCTTTATTTTCACCCACAGTTGTTCCAGGCATCCGCTAACTGAATTCGGATCCGCACATGAATGCAGAGCAAACGAAACAGCAATTAGTACACCTCCTCCTCTAGTTTTCGTGCTGTTAAGCGCATTCCGATCAGTTCTGTACACCGTGAAAGAGTCGCTAAAAAGTTGTGTAGATAGAATACAATCATCGAGACAAGTCTCGGTTAATACGATGACATCATAATTCGAATCTGAAGCAGCAACAAAGAATGAGTCGATCTTAGTACGAAGACCCCTCACATTTTGGTAAGAAATGCGCAACTCGGATAGCGAGACAGTGGACATAATGCAGCGAATAGGTTGTTGGGAGCTGCTTGAACGCATAAAAGCACCTGCTTGAGTTGAACCTGAGGTCAACGTAGGTGCCAAAATGGTCATGGTACTGGGTTGTGAAGCAGCAGGACAACTGAAAACAGGTAACTTATCAGGAGGTGGCATGTTCGCATTGCGATCGTACTTGCCTGAGAATGACAGTTGGAAGGTCCCTCCACCTGCCTGAAACACAGGGCCGGACGACTGATGAACGCAGACTGGATTGGTTCGACTGTGATAAGCGGATGGCTGGAGGCAAGTGTTCGTCCCGGGGTCAGATGAGGGGAATTTCCAGGTGAGACATCGCTGCACATTGGGGGGCGTACAATCGGGCATAAAAGACAAAACTGAACGTCCGAAAATGAGAATATATCCTCCATTCGGTAACATAGTTAGCTTGCCTCAGCAGCTGACCCATGGTTCTCCCCATTGTAATGATTTTGTACATTTCCCCGTTTAATTCACCAACTTTTTGCATTTACAAACCTTGCGGATCCCAAATTGCGCGGTGTGTTACGGTGTAAGATCTACCACGGTCACATTGCCAGCTACAGGCAAGTCCTGACCCAACGAATACCTTCCCCAATATCCAACTCCGTAGTACTTATGAGGGTGTCGCTGAGTCGGGGGCCTCTCGTTAAGTAAGTACTACATCAACACTTCCCTCCCCTCCCAAGTTACGGTGAAGATGGGCGTGGCCAGGAGTAGTAATCCTCATGCTTTTGTGATTTTTATTCTAGATTGAAAGTTCGTGCATTCCTTACACGGACATCAGAATGATGTAAGTCGCGGGCCACGTGTCTCTTTGTGTATAAAAGAAGCAGTACCTATCGTGTGCGAGTCATTCCAGTTTGTGACAGCAGCGCGTACTGGCGTGCTTTTTGCTCACGCTTTTTTTAAAGTGTTTTTCTTTTTTGTTCGCTGTGTTTACTTACACCGCAGAGAACAGACGTTCACGTTCATCTTATGTCGCGAAGTTGTGTAAAACGTTGTACTGGTAATTTTTAAGTATGTCGTTATGCCTCCGTTGCACCGTGCTGTTGTGCTAAGAATGTTGTTAAAAAAACGCCGTATTTTACTTTTTAGCGCTAGTGTTCATACCGAATTGTCACTAGATGGCAGTATCACCTTGTTTACGTAGTATAAGCCAACGCCATCGCTTGGTGAGATTGAATTTGTATGTCGGGCAGTCTGCGTTGGCGGCGCTGGGGAGCTTTACACACGTTTTCAACAAAATATTGTAAGAACCTCCATGTCTGTTCTCTGTGCTTACACAGCATGCAGGAGAGCTGCTGCTAGGTCTGCGAATATGCATGAAAGAGGGCAGGAAACATTGTTTTGTCATTCAATGCTTGATGATGGTCGGATGCAGTGGTGTCGGTTGCGATCGATGCAATCGCCCATTGCATTACGGAGTTTGATAGTAAACGACACGTATTTTAAAACATGGTTATACTATAACAGTTCTGATTCCCCAGCAAAAAAAAATCAACTACACTGATGCACAATCAGTAATGGTGCTGATATCCATTTTAGATTAAAAAATTTTGCCTTATTATATATGTAAATGTTCTAAAAAAGTCCGCAAAAAATAATTTCCAGAAGAATATTTTAATAAATATTATTTTATACTTTGGTTTTCATTTTCTGAGAAATTGTATTATTAAACTTTTTTGTTGACGTATTAGCAGTACCTCTCTATTTTAGTAGAGTTACTGCTACTGGAATTGTTTCTTATTTTTGTGATTTATTTCAACAAAAAGCGACGAAATTTGTGCTGTATATCTTTGTTTGGCGATAACATTCCTTCCCTTCCTTCCGTGATTGTAAGGACGTGGCCAGGTATACAACTGCTACTGTATAGGAAAAGCTACTAATCCCAAGTACCAATTTGCGACAATATACAGTAGATTGCTCAATTGAGCATTGTATAGCCACCCACGATTTGTACAATCACATATGCTATGCTATGCTATGCTATGCTATATCTTTGTTTGGCGATAAGATGAAAATTTGTTCAATGAGCTGGGTAGACACCTTTACGTGGTGTGTTACGGTGTAAAATCTATCACGGTTACATTGCAATCCAGACCCAACGAATACCTTCCTCATTATCCAACTCCGTGGTACTTATGAGGGTGTCGCTAAGTCGGTGGCCTCTCGTACCACATCAAAAATTCCTTTCTCTCCCTAGTTACGGTGAAGATGGGCGTGGCCAGGAGTAGTAATCCTCGTGCTTTTGCTATTTTTGTTTATGACTGGAATCAAGGACCACTCCGCATCTTGATTCCTGATAGCATTCTAGATAAGGATCTCAAGTAAAACATGAGTATCACTAGTGTCTAATCTACGAATTACACCGTAACAATGCTAATGCTAATGCTAAAATGAGTTGGAAAATGGGACAGTTCCCCTAAAATAGCACATTTTGCCAAGATCTAAAAACTATCATCAATAAGAAATCTATAAATGCCCTACATTTGCTTGAGTAAATAAGGGCTTGAAAGTTAGAAACAAAGCAATTCTAATTATGTATTTAATTATTAGTTCTATTTCCACAAGTTTAAAAAAAAACAAATTGCTTAAAATTCTACACAGCATGGAAGTTGTCGTTGCAATATCTATAATCAAGTATTTGGGTTCAAAAGTTAAATGTAAAAACAATACCTTACGTTTATACAAGTCCTACGTCTACTCGAGGTTGTGTTTAAAACGATAAACTAATAAGTTTCATCATAACATCATATTAAGATCAAAAATAGCTAAATAAACAAATGTATTTTATTTCAAAAAGGCGTTAGTGTTTCTTCAAACCTAACCTTGAAATCTGTCATAATGAAATTGATACAGAAGCAGCAAACAGTCACACTTCATTATCATTGGACACGAACCGTTACGTGCGAAAAAGCTTCAAAGCGTAAGGTGCGTCAAAAATTCGCGTGCAAACATTTCGCACCCAAACGGTTTCACTTTGGTGTTGTCGGGGACTTAGGACATCATCGATGCAGACTGGAAACGTCCCATTAGTCAGCTCCTCGACCCGCAGTCGTCGCATTAGAGAGCCGGGCGTTCGCATCGTGTATCGGTATAAATGTCGAGGTCAGATAAGTTGGGCGCCAACTCGCGGTAAATTACACAGTTGAAGGGTGTAGTTCGGTAGCTGCGAATAGGTGGTCCGTACCGTGTAATTACCTTTCTAAGTACACACATCATCATCGTTGAGGATCGCGGTCACCATCTACATCAGATACGACTGGAGCCGTCGCGGTACTTATGGATCGATTAAATGAGCGTCCTCCTCGATCAACGCTCGCGGTATGATTTAGCGGTGCATGGCTCCGGCAAAGGTCGTCGTGGTATGCAGAAGGCAATTAAGTTGTTCAAGTTAACGCGTTTATACGATTTTTATCTACCGGGTTATTATGTGAAGTCATGATCGTTTTTGATATTCACCTTTTCGAGATAAAATTGATATAATTTTAATATTTGCTCTGAGGTTATAAGTTCTCTCTATCAATGAACTTTTAAAAGAGTCATCTAACTAAATGTTAAAAGTTTAAAACAAACAATCAGTTCGATAAATTGAAACGTTGTCTGTACAGTGGAAGTATATAAGTATGTTGAGTTTTCGGTCACATTAAATGTGTGATAGACAGAAAGACAATAATTATGCGTCGTCACCCTGCGCTTTTATTTTATCAATCGTTTTTATCGCAACAAGATATATTCGACAGTGAGAGCTTACTCATCCCATGATTCATGTTATTTGAAATCGATAACTGTTTTAAAAAGTTATCCGTCATCAGAGCGTTTGCACATGGTTGATTATCAGAATGGCAATATCATCATTTGATGCTTACGTTAAGCAGAACTCTTTGCAATTAACTTAGAAATGTTTGTAACTTATTTATGCTAAACTCATAAAATCATTTTTTCTGTCTTTAACTCACATCTAATCCGATGGCGTCGATGGTAAGAAGATCGCTCGTTAGCCAACACTTGTACAATGGATAGGATCACATTCGCTTCGGTAGGAGCTTGTAAAGTTGTTTAGCAAAAAGCAGTAGCCCAAGACAAGTAGGTACAAAAAAACAACGCGATGATCCATCAACAGACAGCTAGGCTCTCATATTTCAATTATATTTCAATTAATCTCCTTTTCGAATGGTCGCTTCATTTTTCATCATCACAATCGACAGCTTGTTGCTGGTGAACGGGGTAAATCCATCCGAGCTGCTGCTGCTGCTATAGCTCTTGTGGGGTCTTAAGGCGACGAAGCTGCGGCATCACAGCACAAGAGCTTTACACTCGACTGCTTGCTGACCATAAGGGCATTAAGGTGAAGTGAGACTAAAAATGAAAATAAAACGAATTGGATTAATTCTTTCCAATTACCTACCTAAGAACACTTGACGACGTGTTAAGTGTTGGTTTATTGGATAACGTGTTTTTTGCTTGCTTAACTTTTTCTTCGGATCGTTCGGCTGCTTCTTGCGTGGTATGGGCCGTCGCAGTTTGCATTGCCTCCTCTGCCCGTTGGTCAAGGTAATAATGCAAACACGATAGCTTATGGCGGCATCATCAGCAGTCGGTGGCAAAGGTTTTTCACAATATGTATCGATGTTCGGTTTCGATGCACGTATATGGGTGAATTGTGAATCGCAATTGCATGCATCGTGAGCATGATCTTAAATAACTGTCTCTGAGGACGAATTGGATAGACACCGCAGTGGATTACCTTATGTGGAAGAATGACTCGCAGATCGGAAAAACGTGGAACTGTTGGTGACATGATCTAATTTTCTTCTTCCATACATAGATAGACAAAGGGTGGGTGTACCGAAATAGTCTTTTAATACTACAAGTACCGAGCCAAGATTTGTAACGTAAAGTACCAAGGTCGCAAAAAAACGTGGAACGGCTATACTTTGAGCATACAGATCTCATTCGGTTTTCAACCAAATCTCTTGATTTTTTCACAAAACAATCTGTAGGATAATAAAACGGCTCAAAGATGTGAATTCCTGCAGAAATTCCAAAAGTAGTTCCAGGAGGATTTCCATGAGAAGGAATTCCAGCAGGAATATTTGGAGAAAGCCCAAGAATAATTCCAAGAGGAGTTCAGAAGTTCAGGATGAGTTTCAGGAGAAACTTTCGAAGGAATTCCAGAAAGGACCTATATGTTAGTTTGTGGAGGATCTCTTGAAGGAATTCTAGCAAGAATTACTAGATCAATAATGAACATCTGGAGGAATTTAAAAAGGAATTTATGTAGGAAATTCAGGAATTATTAATGGAACTCTGGAAGAAACACCTGCAGGAATTCCCGGAGAAACATCCGAAGATATTCCCGGATGACCTTCTGAAAGAATTCCAAGAGAAACGCCTAAAGGAATGGGGTCTACAGTAGCCTTGTGAGCAAAGGCATAGGATTGCCGATCCGGAGATAGGTAGATCGATTCTCGGTCCGATCTAAGATGTTTTCGTGTTGGAAACTTTCTCGACCCCTGGACATAGTGTATTCACTGTACTTACCACGAAAGATGATACATACTTATGCAACGGCTGGCATAGACAACTTTCAATTAATAACTGAGAAAAAGCTAAAAGATTACCAAGTTAAGAAGTCGGTCAAGTTCTAGTTGGAATGGAGAGCCATTGAAGAGGGAGGCATTACAGGAGGAACTTTGGAAAGAACTCCTGAGTGAATTACAGGAGGAATTTCTTGAGGAACTTCAAGAGCAATTCATGGCGGAACTCTTTGAGGCTACACTGGCGTCTCAAGCATAGTTGTCCTATGTCGTTTTTAGTTGATGGCTTTCATGCTGCCCTGGTGGCCAACAAAAGAATCCACCAATGGATTTAAAAACTAGATAGTATTGCTTGCAAGCCTAGCCATGATGTCTGATTAAAAAATAACTTGTCGCGACACCGCCAGCACAGTGGGAAAGGGATCGTAAAAAAAACTACATGGGAAAACAATGCTTGGCACGACATTACAGGAAGGACTACTACAGAAGGAACTCATGATGGAATTTCAAAAGCAAAATTCAAAGAGAAACTCAAGAAAGAGTTTCCTCAGGCATTCCTCCTGTAGTTCATTCAGAGATTTCTTCTGGAGCTAGTCCAGGAATTCTTCCCAAGAATCCAAAAAAAAATCTTCCCAAAAATCATCTTGAAGATCCCGAAGTCTTCCAGGAATTTATTCTGAATTCCACTAGGAATTCATCCAAAAATCCACCTTGAAATTCATCATGATCATGAGTTCATCCTTCATGAATTCATCATAAGTTCATCCAGGAACTCATCCAGAATTCACCCCCATTCTGGATTCCTCCAGGAATTTAATCTGATCTTCCCCAGGAATTTAATCTGATCCTCCCAGGAATTCATTTTGAATTCCCCCCAAAATTCATTCTGAGTTCCCTCAGAAATTCATTATGAATTCCCACAGAAATTCATTCCGATTTTCCACAGAAATTCATCCTGATTTTCTCCAGGAATTCATTTTAAATTCCCCTAGGAATTTATTCGGAATTCCCACCGGAAATCATTCGGAATTTCCTCAGGAATTCATTCAGAATTCCCCCAGAAATTCATTCGGAATTCTCCCAGGAATTCATTCAGAATTCCCCCAGGAATTCATTCGCAATTCTCCCAGGAATTCATTCGGAATTCTCCCAGGAATTCATTCGGAATTCCCCTAGGAATTCATTCGGAATTCCCCCAGGAATACATTCGGAATTCCCCCAGGAATTCATCCCAAATTCTCCCAGGAAATAATTCCGAATTTTCCCCGGAATTCATTCCGAATTCTCCCAGAAATTCAATCCGAATTGCCCTAGAAATTCTTTCCAAACTCTCTCAGGAATTCATTCCGAATTCCCCCAAGAAATCATTCCGAATTCCCCCAGGAAATCATTCGGAATTCCCTCAGGAATTCATTCCGAATTCCCTCAGTAATTCATTTCGAATTCCCGCAAGACATAATTCCGAAAGCCCCCAGGAATTCATTCGGAATTCCCCCAGGAACTCATTCCGAATTTCCCTACGAATTCATTCCGAATTCCCCCATGAATTCATTCCGAATTCTCCCAGGAATTCATTTCGAATTCCCCAGGAATTCATTCTGAATTCCCGCAAGACACCATTCCAAATCTCCCAGGAATTCCCCTAGGAATTTATTCCGAATTACCCCAGGAAATCATTCCGAATTCCCCCAGGAATTCATTCCGAATTCCCCCAGGAATTCATTCCGAATTCCCTCAGCAATTCATTCCAAATTCCCTCAGAAATTCATTCCGAATTCCCCCAAGAAATCATTCCGAATTCCCCCAAGAAATTATTCCGAATTCCCCCAAGAAATCTCCCCCAGGAATTCATTGAGTTCCCCAGGAATTCATTCTGAGTTGACCAGGAATTCATTCTGAATTCCCCCAGGAATTCATTCTGAAATCTCCCAGGAATTTAATCTGAATTCCCTCAGGAATTTATTCTAAATTCCCATAGGAATTCATTCCGAATTCCTCTTGGCATTCATTCTGAATTCCCCTAGGAAATCATTCTGAATTCCCCTAGGAATTCATTCTGAATTCCCCCAGGATTCATTCTGAATTCCCCCAGGAATTTATTCTGAATTCCCCAGGAATTCTTTCTGTATTTCCCAGGAATTCATCCGGAGTTTCCCCAGGAATTCATTCGGAGTTCCCCCAGGAATTCATTCGGAATTCCCCCGAAAATCATTCAAAATTCCCCTAGGAATTCGTTCGGAATTTCCACAGGAATTAATTTTAAATTCCCCCAGGAAATCATTTTGAATTCCCCCAGGAATTCTTTTTGAATTCACTTTGAATTCCCCCAGGAATTTATTCCAAATTCCCCCAGGAATTCATTTGGAATTCCCCCAGGAATTCATGCGGAATTCCCTCAGGAACTAATTCAGAATTTCCCCAGGAATCAATTCGAAACTTCCTCAGAAACTCATTCTGAATTCCCCCCGGAATTCATTATGAATACCCTCAGGAATGTATTCTGAATTCCCCAGGAATTCATTATGTATTTCCCAAGAATTCATTCAGAGTTCCCCCAGAAATTCATTCGAAATTCCCCCAGAAATTCATTCAGAATTCCCCCAGGAAATCATTCGGAATTCCCCCAAGAATTTATTCGGAATTTCCCCAAGAATTCATTCGGAGTTCCATCAGGAATTCCTTCGGTTTTCCCCCAGGAAATCATTCCAAACTCCCTCATGAATTCATTCGGAAATCATCCAGGAATTCATTACGAATTCCCCCAGGAATGCATTCGGAATTCCCCCAGGAATTCATTCGGAATTCCTCCAGGAATTCATTCCCCCAGAAATTCTTTTTGAATTCCCCAGGAATTCATTTTAAATTCCCCGAGGATTTCATTCGGAATTCCCCCAAGAATTTATTCGGAATTTCCCCAGGAATTCATTCGGAGTTCCATCAGGAATCCATTCGGCTTTCCCCCAGGAAGTCATTCCGAAGTCCCCCAGGAATTCATCCGGAATTCCCCCAAGAATTCATTCAGAATTCCTCCAGAAATTCATTCGGAATTCTCCCAGGAATTCATTCGGAATTCCCCCAGGAATTTATTCGGAATTCCCCCAGGAATTCATTCGGAATTCCTCCAGGAATTTATTTGGAATTCTCCCAGGAATTCATTCGGAATTCCCCCAGGAATTAGTTCGGATTCCCCCAGGAATTAGTTCGGAATTCCCCCAGGAATTAGTTCGGAATTTCCCCAGGAATTCGTTTGGAATTCCCCCAGGAATTCGTTCGGAATTCCCCCAGGAATTCGTTCGAAATTCCTCCAGGAATTTATTTGGAATTCTCCCAGGAATTCATTCGGAATTCCCTCAGGAATTCGTTCGGAATTCCCTCAGGAATTCGTTCGGAATTCCCCCAGGAATTCGTTCGGAATTCCCCCAGGAATTCATTCGGAGTTCCCCCAGGAATTCATTCGGAGTTCCCCCATGAATTCATTCGGTTTTCCCTCATGAATTCATTCGGAACTCCTCCAGGAATTCATTTGGAATTCCCCCAGGAATCTATTCGGAATTCATCTAGGAATTCATTACGAATTCCTCCAGGAATTCATTACGAATTCCCCCAGGAATTCATTCGTAATTCCCCCAAGAATTCATTCGGAATTCCTCCAGGAATTCATTCGGAATTCCTCCAGGAATACATTCGGAATTCCTCCAGGAATACATTCGGAATTCCTCCAGGAATACATTCGGAATTCCTCCAAGAATTCATCAGGAATTCCTCCACGAATTCATTCGGAATTCCTCCACGAATTCATTCGAAATTCCTCCAGGAATTCATTCGGAATTCCCCCAGGAATTTATTCGGAATTCCCCAGGAATTCATTCGGAATTCCTCCAGGAATTTATTTGGAATTCTCCCAGGAATTCATTCGGAATTCCCCCAGGAATTAGTTCGGATTCCCCCAGGAATTAGTTCGGAATTCCCCCAGGAATTAGTTCGGAATTTCCCCAGGAATTCGTTTGGAATTCCCCCAGGAATTCGTTCGGAATTCCTCCAGGAATTCGTTCGAAATTCCTCCAGGAATTTATTTGGAATTCTCCCAGGAATTCATTCGGAATTCCCCCAGGAATTAGTTCGGAATTCTCTCATGAATTAGTTCGGAATTCCCCCAGGAATTCGTTCGGAATCCCCCAGGAATTCATTCGGAGTTCCCCCAGGAATTCATTCGGAGTTCCCCCATGAATTCATTCGGTTTTCCCCCAGGAATTCATTCGGAACTCCTCCAGGAATTCATTTGGAATTCCCCTAGGAATTCATTCGTAATTCCCCCAAGAATTCATTCGGAATTCCCCCAGGAATTCATTCGGAACTCCCTAAGGAATTCATTCGGAACTCCCCCAGGAATTAATTCGGAATTCCTCCAGGAATTCATTCGGAATTCCTCCAGGAATTCATTCGGAATTCCTCCAGGAATTCATTCGGAATTCCTCCAGGAATTCATTCGGAATTCCTCCAGGAATTCATTCGGAATTCCTCCAGGAATTCATTCGGAATTCCTCCAGGAATTCATTCGGAATTCCTCCAGGAATTCATTCGGAATTCCCCCAGGAATTCATTCGGAATTCCTCCAGGAATTCATTCGGAATTCCCCCAGGAATTCATTCGGAATTCCTCCAGGAATTCATTCGGAATTCCTCCAGGAATTCATTCGGAATTCCCCCAGGAATTCATTCGGAATTCCTTCAGGAATTCATTAGGAATTCCTCCAGGAATTCATTCGGAATTCCCCCAGGAACTCATTCTGAATTCCTCCAGGAATTCATTCTGAATTCCCCCAGGAATTCATTCGGAATTCTCCCAGGAATTCATTCGAAATTCCCCCAGAAATTCATTCGAAATTCCCCCAGAAATTCATTCGAAATTCCCCCAGGAATTCATTCGAAATTCCTCCAGGAATTCATTCGGAATTCCCCCCGGAATTCATTCGGAATTCCTCCAAAAATTTATTGATTTCCTTCAGGAATTTGTTCTGAATTCCTCCAGGAATTAATTCTGGATTCCCCCAGAAATTCATTCGGAGTTCCCCCATGAATTCATTCGGTTTTCCCCCAGGAATACGTTCGGAATTCCCCCAGGGATTCGTTCGGAATTCCCCCAGGGATTCGTTCGGAATTCCCCCAGGGATTCGTTCGGAATTCCCCCAGGGATTCGTTCGGAATTCCCCCAGGGATTCGTTCGGAATTCCCCCAGGGATTCGTTCGGAATTCCCCCAGGGATTCGTTCGGATTTCAGGAATTCGTTCGAATTCCTGAATTCATTCAGTTCCACCAGAATTCATTCGGAACTCCCCCAGGAATTCATTCGAAATTCCCTCAGGAATTCATTCGAAATTCCCCCAGGAATTCATTCAAAATTCCTCCAGGAATTCATTCGAAATTCCCCCAGGAATTCATTCGGAATTCCTCCAGAAATTTATTTTGATTTCCTTCAGGAATTCGTTCTGAATTCCTCCAGGAATAAATTCTGAATTCCCCCAGGAATTCTTTCTGAATTCCACCAGGAAAACATTCTAACTAAATAACACGGCCTGTTATAAATCGGTTACTTTATTCTGGTCCGGAATAAAAAAAAAATCCTGGGGAAACTTCTGCTAAAGAAACTCTGAAGAATTTGCTGAGAAAATTTCGAAGAATTTGCAGAGAAGAAAATATCGCGGCCATGCAATACCACGACAAACTCTGCCACCTACGATTTCTAGACCAGCGCACCTCTAACTCTAGGAGGAATTCCTGCAGAAATACGAAGAGGAACTCCAGAAGAAATTAGTACAAGAACTTCAGATGAATTCGTGGAGTAACTGAAGGAAGTACAGGAACAGTTCCTGGAGCAACTTCAGGAGTCAATAAAAAAGGATTTACTTGTGGAACTTCAGGATGGATTTCTAGAAGAGTTTCAGGAGACATTCCTAAAGGGTCTCATTGAGAAATTTTTTTATGGAATCAAAGAAGGAATCACAGGGGGAGTTCCAGGAAGATTTTCTGAACAAACTCTCAAAAATCTTTGAGTTGAGTTATTGTTGGAACTATAGGAGGAATTCGAGTATGAATTCTTGGAGGAATTTCATGACACATTTGTGGAAGAACTTTAAAGTGGAATTGTGTATGAGCTCCAGGAGGAATTGCTGTGGGCTTCTCAGGGGGAATTCCTTGGGTTACTCCAGGGGAAATTTTTGGATGCGTTGCTGGAATTTATGGCTGAACTTCAGAAGATATTCTATAAGGAACTGCAGAAGGGATTTTTGGAGAAACTCCCTACGATCTCTTTGTATAGTTCCTTTAAGAAATCCAGGAGGAAATCCTGAAAGAACTGCAGGAATAAGTCCTGTAGTTTTCTCCTGAATGGAATCCCGGAGGAGCTGCACGGTGGTATTCTGGAAGATTTCGGGTTGAATTCCTAAACGAGCTTCATTAAGACCTTCTGGAAGAACTCTAGAAGGTTTTCAACGAGGATTCATCAATTCCCAAATTCCTAAACACTTTAACTCATAAACTTATAAACTCTTAAGCCCATAAGTTCCCGAATTTCTATGCTTCTAAATGCATAAATTCCTAAATTCACAATTTCCGAAGCTCCTAAATTCATAAATTCCTGAATCCCTAATTTAATAAATTGTTAAATTCCCAAATTTCTAAAATGGTAAATCCCCAAGTTCCTGAATTCCTATATTCTCAAATCCCTAAGTTCTTTAATTCCCAAATTCAGAGATTCCCCAATTTATTAATTACCAAGTTGCTAAATTCCTGTGCCTGCAAACTCATGAATTCTTAAATAACTAAAATCAAAAATTCCCAAATTCCTAGATTCCTAAATTCCCAATTTAAAACAGATTTCTCGATCGTGATTATGATGAATGATATCTCAGTATGGTGTTTTTCTTGCTCATTTTTTACAAACTGGATTTCAGAAACACACATTGATAAAACACAATGTTATTTTTGATTTGTCATAAAATGTTGGATGGTTTCAATTCGAACTACTTTCATACAAGCAGCAAGCACCATGTTGCGACTTGTAAGTGCTGCAAAAAACGTGGAACGGAATATTCTGGCTGATCCTCAGCGGGCAATGCATGGATTTACAATCCGTTGTCGGTAACGAAATCCTGATATCCTACAGATTGTAACTGGAAAGAATTATGATCATTGGAGTCTTACAACTCAGTTGTACGAGAAAGGAAAAAAACTAAATCATCAATTAAAAATGTTTCCTGAAGACAATACAAAATTGGTATTGGCTTTTTTTTATACATTATTTCTTCCTTGTAAATTTGTCTGTTATTTATAATATTTTCAATAACTCAAAGCTTGTTTCCGCTGGAGATTGTGTGATCGTCAACATATGATTGATCTTATTGAAACAAATCAGCAAAAAATTACCCTAGCAAACATGAGATCGATGACCGTATCCACAATACCTCGAGGGCACAATCAAATTTTCACGACTGACAAAAAAAACATAACTGACCATACCAATTTGTCCGTTAGCGCGCCTAGGGGCATTCGATCGGTATCCGAACTTGACGGTTTTGGTATAGCTTGAAGCTAAAAGGTGAAGTTCAAATTGCTGGTATTTAATCATCGTGAGACTTCCGTTGACGGCTCGTTTCAGTTTATCTATTTTTTGCAAATCACGTAGCGACACTTGTATCAACAGCTCACAGCCCAGGGCGACATTCCGCTAGCTTTGTATAATTTTATAGCATTGACCGACCGTATAATTCATCAAACGAAAACCGTTTCGACGGAGTTTGTGGCGCCGGCTCGGCTCCGCCAGTTGAGATGTCAATATTTCGAAACCCAGAGCATACCGTAAGGTTCATTCAACTGCGTTTGAGCTCATAACATTGCCATGTATTTATTTTCCTTTTTGCTTGATATGGGGTTTCTCTTAACAAAAAATTGACAAATCTAAGTAAGATAAGACTCGAATAATGCTTACCAACTTTTTGAACTTTTCATTCGACAAGTACTTCGGATAAGGAAACATTGTCACCTGCTAGCTTTATCATTATTAAAGCCTTTGACTGACATATTTCAAAACCGATTACAATATTTATGGTTACAAACTATTTCTTGATACTGCTACAAGTTTTCAAGCAAGAAAATATCCCAACCAAAAAATTCCTATAGCGTAACAGGAACAGCAGTCTAACTCAGTCACCTTCAGCATGTCCTGCTTTGTTGCGGCACGTTTTGCTAAACTACAGAAATACATTAGGATATCTAATTTTATTTCAGAAGTTGTATTGAGAATCTGCATTGGTAAATAACTATAGCACTTGAATTTCAAGCAGTAATGGATTGGAATTACCTTTTCGTTAATATTATGTTTATATACGAATACATTCAAGATTTTATGATATAGATTGAGCCTCTTACTTCATTCAAACGACCGATTCCGAATCTCAAATATTTACGTTTTCTCACATCATCAAAAAAAATCCGAAAACGACACTGACATCGCCATCGGAGCAAGATGTCACCAAGCTGCCTTCTAATGACAGGCTCATCCACTCCAAATAACAGCGTTCTAATCACCCACAGCCCTCTGCCGAAGAAAAGTATCGAATCCACACCAACGACGAGGAGGACGACAACCGCCGGTGCAACTGATGTGTCGTCAAACCTGTCTTGTGGAACCGAACCGAACACTATGGCTGCATCCCAGCTCTAGAACAACGCCGTGAACATCAAAGTCGAAGCTCTCCGGCCCGGCGTGGCCCTGGCCGGGAACCCACGTAGTCAGCTGGGTGGAGGAACGAGGGTTGTGAAATCGACATCGTCGTCTGTTCAATGCTCACTCGCCGGAGAAATAATAAAATCATTTGTCTACCGTTGTCTCTCCGGTTGCCGAAAGGATATGGCCTCAAACCTTGGAGGTGTACGTACGTACTGTGATTAGAAACACAAACGACCTCGATAGGGCCGGCGGCAAACGGGGGAACGGGTCTGCATCTCTGTGGTTCTGACATGGGAGACACGTATCGAACATGGGGAGTTCTGGTGCGAGCTACTGAACAAATCCCCATCACCCAGTCGGACCATGACCGGAGGTGAAATGTAAGCAAACGATCGAACAGTCGTCATTAACAGATTCTAATGCCCCCACCTAGGAATCGCATGGGGCACGCATGAGGGATCGGAGGATTCTCATCGACTTTGCGGTTGGTTATGTGGTCCGGATCGTAACACCTCTTCTCTCGAGGACCTGCTCTTCCCGGCGTTGTCCTCCCGATATCGATGCTGTTGCGAAGTGGTTCGGACTCCGGCTCGGAAGGTGGCCGCACAAATCGAACGAATGTCAGGCACCGGGCTACAAATGGGCATCGATTGCTATCACCATTCGCACGGGACCAGTGATGTGTTTTTCTCCGATTTTCCAAGACTGGTACTGAGGCGAAAGGATAACATCACACATTGAGGGGGTAAACTACGTAATCCATTGGACATCTTGCTGGAGAAACATCGGTTTGGATTTAGTAAAGTTTACTTATCACGGATATTTTTTGTTCAATTTTATACAAAAATCGATCAATAAAATTTCCCTTTCATCACATAACATAACACATGATGCATCGAATTATGAACGTAGTGAAGTACGAACAAAAAAGTCACTGAATTTGCTTTTTAATGGGGATGTAAACATGTTTTGTTTTAATAAAAACTTAAAATTTAATAAAGAATAATTTAATAATAGAATAATAAAAAAAATCTTGTTCAATTCCTGAAGGAACTTCCGGTGGAATTCCTGCAGGGACTTCCAGTGGAATTCATGGAGAAACTTCCGGTGGAATTCATGGAGGAACTTCCGGTGGAATTCCTGGAGGAACTTCTGGTGGAATTCCTGGAGGAACTTTCGGTGGAATTCCTGGAGGAACTTTTGGTGGAATTCCTGGAGAAACTTTTGGTGGAATTCCTGGAGGAACTTCCGGTGGAATTCCTGGAGGAACTTCCGGTGAAATTCCTGGAGGAACTTCCGGTGGAATGCCTGAAGGAACTTCCGGTGGAATTCCTGGAGGAACTTCCGGTGGAATTCCTGGAGGAACTTCCGGTGGAATTACTGGAGGAACTTCCGGTGGAATTCCTGGAGGAACTTCCGGTGGAATTCCTGGAGGAACTTACGATAGAATTCCTGGAGGAACTTCCGGTGGAATGCCTGAAGGAACTTCCGGTGGAATTCCTGGAGGAACTTCCGGTGGAAATCCTGGAGAAACTTCCGGTGGAACCCCTGGAGGAACTTCCAGTGGAACTCCTGGAGGGATTTCCGGTGGAATTTCTGGAGGAACTTCCGGTGGAATTCCTGGAGGAACTTTCGGTGGAATTCATGGAGGAACTTCCGGTGGAATTCCTGGAGGAACTTCCGGTGGAATTCCTGGAGGAACTTCCGGTGGAATTCCTGGAGGAACTTCCGGTGGAATTCCTGGAGGAACTTCCGGTGGAATTCCTGGAGGAACTTCCGGTGGAATTCCTGGAGGAACTTCCGGTGGAATTCCTGGATGAACTTCCGGTGGAATTCCTGGAGGAACTTCTGGTGGAATTACTGGAGGAACTTCCTGTGGAATTCCTGGAGGAACTTCCGGTGGAATTCCTGGAGGAACTTGCGTTGGAATCCTTGGAGGAACTTCCGGTGGAATTCATGGAGGAACTTCCAGTGGAATTCCTGGAGGAACTTCCGGTGGAATTCCTGGAGGAACTTCCGGTGGAATTCCTGGAGGAACTTCTGGTGGAATTCCTGGAGGAACTTCTGGTGGAATTCCTGGAGGAACTTCCGGTGGAATTCCTGGAGGAACTTCCGGTGGAATTCCTGGAGGAACTTCCGGTGGAATTCCTGGAGGAACTTCCGGTGGAATTCCTGGAGGAACTTCCGGTGGAATTCCTGGAGGAACTTCCGGTGGAATTCCTGTAGGAACTTCCGGTGGAATTCCTGGAAGAACTTCTGGTGGAATTCCTGGAGGAACTTCCGGTGGAATTCCTGGAGGAACTTACGGTGGAACTCCTGGAAGAACTTCCGGTGGAATTCCTGGAGGAACTTCCGGTGGAATCTCCAGGAATTCCTGGAGGAACTTCCGGTGGAATTCCTGGAGGAATTTCCGGTGGAATTCCTGGAGGAACTTCCGGAGGAATTCCTGGAGGAACATCCGGTGGAAGACGGGTCACTTCTTCAAACAGCATAAAGAAAACGTTTTATAGCGAATTTCTTTTTGTTAAATCCTTAAAGATTTTTTTTATACTTTATTATATGATTTTTTAATATTAATTTGAGGTTAATCATTATATTCTTGAAAGAATTGCGAATTACATTATTACATTCTTTTGAAATAAGACCTATGTTTAAAATGGGAAAAAAATGATTCGCATCCAACGACCCAGCATGGTTTATCGTACATCTTACAGCTACGCTACAGACATTCCCAACAAGTAAATTGTGATGTATTTTACAATTTATCTGGTGGTTTGACACGTTTTGCTCAATAATGTTTAATGTTTCATACTTAGTGAAACATTCGGAACATAGTTTCTGACCTTATATGCGAAAACCGATAATGAAGCAATTTTAGACGTCAGTTCTCGGTCACCTATCCAGATTGCTTCAGAATCCGTTCTAATAGCATCTCCATAACAACATAATTTTCATAATTGCTTTCCTCGGATAGACCCCACTTTCCGGAAAATTATCTTCTGCTAATTATCCTGGTGGTGATACCACTGCTGCTGCTGCTGCTCTTGTCCGATTTCGTAACAGACGACTTAATAACCTTTTCTACCTCGGAGAGGAACGGCTCACGCTATCACACTCACGGCCCGTTTCCACATTGTTAACTGTCACCCATGTCCGGGTGTTTCGTGTTCGCGTTTTCTGGCGTGACATTTGAAAACTGCGCTCACGGCTATTTAAAAACAGCTTAGAACAAAATAGAGTTACCGAGGTATTTGGTAGCTGCCGCTGTCCTCCCCATTTTCATTCATGGTTTGCTCGCAGAAAGCGGACAGACAGGGAGAATCGAATCTGAATAAAAAATGTTCGCATCATAACAGTGTTACAACTTGTTGAGAAAGGAATACGAATGAGTGTATTGAATTATACTTTATTTTTTCACACTTTTCCAATGATTCCTACATTTTTTATATTTTATTATGCATACATTTTTAGAATTTATGAAAAATTGAAGAAATAAACATTATTTAGAAAACAATTCAGGTTATTTCGGATTTTACCGGACCAGTCCGCGAGTCCCGTGTTGAAGCTCACCAGCAGCAATAGAAATCTCGCTTAACTTTTCAAAAGGTCCTAAGTAACATTTTTTTCATGAATTAATTTGAATATCGCAATCAACAGAACAACATGAAAGCTATTGACTGCAGTACTCAAATTAATTCATGAAAAAAATGTTACTTAGGTCCTTTTGAGAAGTTAAGCGAGAAATCAAAGGTTTTATAACAAAGAGGCATGTCCAGCAGCAGCAAGTGGCGGTGGACGGGCTCGTTACGGCTGCAGCTGCAGCAGCACACTATCTTGGGGCAGATATCAACGGCAATATATAAATTGCGCAGTTCGCGAGCCACCGCACTTTTAGAAATGCAAGCCACACAACCATTGCATTGCATTGAATTAAAATATGCTCCTAGGCATCACTGGGGCGCGCGCAGACATAATGCACTGCTGCTATTCCCGACAATGGGGAGGTTTGTTTAGATCGGTAATTCGCTTTTTCAACCGAACACCGAACATAGATGTGTGGGCGACACAAAACGAGCTTTGTCTTTCGAGCAGGGAATAATAGATGTTTCCATTCGACAGTCGTAAATGTAATGCAATTTATCTTAAACGTAGTGACAAAATTGAACTTATGAATGCTATTGTTTCGGAATGTTTGGTGCAAAACGATACGTTTAGGCGACTTTTTAATATTGGCTATCCGTGGCAATTAGAAACAAATTTACTCTGGAAATTCAAAAATATGATTGACATCTTTTTTTTTTTGTTAAGGCGTAGAACCACTGCGTCCATTGAGTTGAACTTTTGTGGTATACCCCTGATTACTATTTACTAGATGTGTTCGCATCTTCTAGGTTGATCACCATTTGTCAAGTAAACAACCTTAAACGTGTATTTTCCCAGTTCGGTATAAATGAGTAAATAAAACCCACTACCTTTCCAGGATTTGGAGTCCAAATGTGACATCTTAGTATCATCATAGATATAAATATACAAATTAATTGTTATAAATTAAATACATTTGATCCGCAACTATGAGAGTTGATCGTGACAGTCAGGAAATTTGCGACCGCTATACCACGAAGTTTTGAGGATACAAGCGAAGAAATCCTTGCCTTTGTGGTAAGTCAAATGAAGGATTAATGGCCGACGTTAGAAAAATCAAAAACAGTACAAAGTTAAACAATAGCATATTAAACTTATATTCACTGTTGATACGGCTTCCATGAAAACCATAAAAAATGCGATTATTCTGTGGATTCCAAATTCGAAGTAATTTGGACAAAGGCTGCCATTGTTCCAGAAAATAATAGGGTAAAAGGTAATGAAGAACATTTCTGTAAAAGTTCTGTGGCCCATGATAGCTCTGGGGATGCTGAATTGGACGAGGCAATTTAACTTTCATTCAATTTAAAAAGTGCATTAAAATAGTGACACCAAGCGCATTAGTGGGTCAAAAATTAACAAAAGAAAAAAAGTTTCGGAAGCCAATTTCTGGCTTGATTTCTTGCGCTTCTGAAGATCACATTTTTTGTAGAAGTTATCCAAATGAAATGTAGGGAGAATGTTCCCAAACTGCCCCTAACTGGCAGAAGCCATGAGGTCACGAAAATGAATTTTCTGGCCAAGTTTTGTAGTCCATATTGTAGCGTTATTCTATATTTCATTATGCTATATTTCTGGGGCTTTATTGTGTGTGCGGCTGTGGAAAGTTAGGAGATACAGGAGGTAAAGTGAAAGTATACGTTTTCGACATTCTTTAAATATTTGTTCGACATACCTTTAAATATTTGTAACACCATCATACTATGTCAATGTGGAAGTATGTTTGTATTACATAATGCTGATGTAACTTTCAATGTTTGTTTGCTCAACATTATGGTGCGACGCTTGTATAATGTCCGCAAAATAGCACTGCATAGTTTGGTAATTAAATAGATTTCCTCAGTAATAAAAATGATTTAAACTGGCTTCCATCTTCAAAAATATTGCGTTTTATGAAAATATGTTTCTCTGATCCATGTAGCAGGACGGTATACCCTACTATACCTATTGGACACAAGCGCGGCGTACCCAACAGCAGATTTGCTTCCTTAGTAGTTAGTAGTTAGGTCATCTAATTGTGAAACACACCAGCGTCTCCTAAATCCCGTCATGATAAAGTAAATTTATATTTTAAAAATTATTAACCTTAGTAAGATGTTGGGGTCAATATGACCCAAAACGAAACTTCAAAGTAGAATAACTTTTTACCTGATAATCCGATCGTTCTGAAATTTCTTGACTTTTAATATTTTGTGGAAAAAAAAGCATCTGACATGAAAAAAGTATTTTAAGGTGCAACAGGAACGACCCCACAAAAAAAGTTACGAGAAAGATGTTGGGGTCATATTGACCCAGAAATGTAAATGCTTATAAAACAGTCAAATTATAACCGAATTACAAACTTTATATACCGTTCGAAAGATAAACTCATCAATTTTGTGGATATGTGGGAAACGACTTCCACGGGACCTTGTCGGTCATATAACGGAGCATAAAAATCGCTCCATATATGCCATTCGATCGCTAATTCTTCATATATTCTCTTAAAACGGTAATGTATGGTCCATGAGAGGGCTTCCGACGAAAGTGGCCACTCCTGGTACATGCAAGGTGCCCCCGGGGAACCCGCAGGCTGGGACATTTCCGTTTTAGCACCAAAATATACCGTGCGGCGGCTCTTTTGTCATGATTTTCCACAAAACAGATGGTTATGCGCTTGAAATCGATAAGTGACCACATTGGCCACTCCTGGTACATGCAAGGTGCCCCCGGAAAATCCGCAGGAGGGGACATTTCCGTTTTAGCACCAAAATATGCCGTGCGGCGGCTCTTTTGTCATGATTTTCCACGAAACAGATGGTTATGCGGTTGAAATCGATAAGTGAACACATTGGCCACTCCTGGTACATGCAAGGTGCCCCCGGCGAATCCGCAGGAGGGGACATTTCCGTTTTAGCACCAAAATACACCGTGCGGCGGCTCTGTCGTCATGATTTTCCACAAAATAGATGATAATGCGTTTGAAATCGATAAAAGACCACATTGGCCACTCCTGGTATATGCAAGGTGCAGCCGCGGAACTCGCAGGAGTGAACATTTCCGTTTTTGCACCAAAATATGCCGTGCGGCGGCTCTTTTGTCATGATTTTCCACGAAACAGATGGTTATGCGGTTGAAATCGATAACTGACCACATTGGCCACTCCTGGTACATGCAAGGTGCCCCCGGAGAATCCGCAGGAGGGGACATTTCCGTTTTAGCACCAAAATATGCCGTGCGGCGGCTCTTTTGTCATGATTTTCCACGAAACAGATGGTTATGCGGTTGAAATCGATAAGTGAACACATTGGCCACTCCTGGTACATGCAAGGTTCCCCGGCGAATCCGCAGGAGGGGACATTTCCGTTTTAGCACCAAAATACACCGTGCGGCGGCTCTGTCGTCATGATTTTCCACAAAATAGATGATAATGCGCTTGAAATCGATAAAAGACCACATTGGCCACTCCTGGTACATGCAAGGTGCCCCCGGAGAATCCGCAGGAGGGGACATTTCCGTTTTAGCACCAAAATATGCCGTGCGGCGGCTCTTTTGTCATGATTTTCCACGAAACAGATGGTTATGCGGTTGAAATCGATAACTGACCACATTGGCCACTCCTGGTACATGCAAGGTGCCCCCGGGGAACCCGCAGGAGGGGACATTTCCGTTTTAGCACCAAAATATGCCGTGCGGCGGCTCTTTTGTCATGATTTTCCACCAAACAGATGGTTATGCGCTTGAAATCGCTAAATGACCACATTGGTCACTCCTGGTACATGCAAGGTGCCTCCGGAGAACCCGTATGAGAGGACATTTCCGTTTTAGCACGAAAATATGCCGTGCAGCGTCTCTTTCGTCATGATTTTCCACAAAATAGATGATTATGCTCTTGAAATCGATAAGTGACCACATTGGGAATGCCTGGAACCTATGAGGGGTCCCCAGGGAACCCGTAGAAGGGGACATTTGCATTTTTACACCAATATAAGCCGTGTGGCGGCTCTTTTGGTGTTTTCTCATCAAACAGATGGACGTGCGCTCTAATTCGATAAGTGACCACATTGGCTACATTTGAAACCTATGAGGCTTCCTCGGAGAACACGTAGAAGATGACATTTCCATTTTTACACCAACATATGTCATGCGGCGGCTCTTTCGTCGTGATTTTCGTCCAAATAGGTGCCCTCGAAATCGATTATTGACATATTGTCCACCCTTAGAACCTATGAGGTGCCCCCGGGAGCCCGTAGAAGAGTACATTTCCATTTTAACACCAAAATATGCCGTGCGGTGGCTCTTTGTTATTTTTTACCATTGGTCATGTGCTTTGAGTTGATTAGTGATATTGTCTACTCTTGGAATCTTTAAGATGCCCTGCGAACCCGTAGGAGAGGACATTTTCATGGTGTTGTCAAATGTACTGGCCGCTTACGGCAGCTGTATCTTCCACAAGTCTTCAAAAAGTTGGTTATGCGCTTGAAATTGTTCTTCATTTGAAATTGAGTACTGAGTCAAATTAAAAAAAAATAGTTTCTGGGCTACTGTGATGATTCCTTCGAACAGCTCTATAAGGATTTTCTATTCCGCATCTAGATATTACCATTAGTCGATGGTCCCTTCAATATCGACTCATAGAAGTTTGAGGTTTTCACCGATCACCGTGGACAATGATATGAAAACGCAACATTTTGATATAAAAAAATCTCTCCTTCTGCGAGACTCCTGCGGGTACCTTGTAGGTTGTAGATATTAAGTTCAGAATGAATGACCTATTTGATATAAAAAAAAAACAAAATTGAACTACCTAGTGGTGATGGTGCCTTTATCGCTCGTTCAAAAGTGTTGAGAAATATATAAGAAAAGTCTAATATAGCAGTAATAGGTAGATAGTTCTTATTTTTCATATTTGTTTATTTGCATTCTAAAATTTTGAGCATAAGTGCCAGAAAAGTGAGTTTCCCATGCAGCTGCTGAAATTAGTATTTTGGCCATAACTTCGGAGCCCATAGTCCGATCTGGCCAATTTTCAATAGGAAACAATAGGGTAAAATTTTCGTCGAATGCTATTTACTGCGAGTAATTCGGTTGAGGAAAAGTTCCTAAAAAGTGAGTGAGATTTTGTGTGCACAGACACTTTCAATGGATTCTTCACGGCACTCCACAATTACCGAAACTGGGTCTGGGGTTCCCCCAGGTTGATATTAGATTTCAAGAGAATAACCAACTATTTGATGGAAAATTATAGTGAAAGAGCCGCTGCATGGCATGTCTTTAAGGGCCGATGTCCACGTAAAGTATTTTCACGCTGCTTGCACGTAAACGTGTGCACGACTACATTTGATGCCGGGTACCTTGCGTGGACGCGGCGTGCACGCAGCTTGAAAACACGCTACGTGGGCATCAGTCCTAAGTAAGAGTAAGCACGGAAGTTTCCTCTCCTATGAGCTCCACGACGGTACTTCATAGGTTCCAAAATGGAAAATGTGGTCACTTATTCATTTCGGTATAAAAACGGAAATATCACCATCTACGGGTTCCCCGTGGGCATCTCATTGGTTCCAAGAGTGGCTAATGTGGTCACTTATTGATTTCAAGCGCATAATAATCTATTCTGTGGAAAATTAAGACGAAAGAGCCGCCGCACGGCATATTTTGGTGCTAATACGGAAATGTCCCTACAATGTGGTCAATTATCGATTTCGAGCTGAATAACCATCTCATTGGTGGGAAAACACACCAAAAGTGTCGCCGCACGGCATATTTTGGTGCTAAAACGGAAAAGTCCCCTCCGGCGGATTCCCTGGGGGCCCCTGTAAGGTTCCAAGAGTGGCCAATGTGGTCACTTATCGATTTCACTTTCATAATCATCTATTTTGTGGAAAATCATGACGAAAGACCTGCCGCACGACATATGTTGGTGTTAAAACGGACATGTCCTCTTTTACGGATGCCCCGAGGGCACCTCATAGGCTCCAAGAGTAGGCAATGTGGTCACTTATCGTTTTTGAGCTGAATAACCATCTCTTTGATGAGAAAACACACCGCTAGAGTCGTTAAAACGGAAATGTCCCATTCTACGGGTTCCCTGGGCGCCCCTCATAGGTTCCAGGCGTTGCCAATGTGGTCACTTATCGATTTCAAGCGCATTATCATCTATTTTGTGGAAAATCATGACGAAAGAGTCGCCGCACGACATATTTCAGAGTCAAACGGAAATGTCCCTTTCTACGGGTTCCCCAAGGGACCCTCATAGGCTCCAAGAGTGGCCAATGTGGTCACTTTGCGATTTCGAGCGCATTATCATGTGGAAAATCATGACGAATGAGCCACCGCACGGCATATTTTGGAGTTTAAACGGAAATATTCCTTTCTACGGGTTCTTCGAGGGCACCTCATAGGCTCCAAGAGTGGCCAATGTGGTCACTTATCGATTTCGAGCGCATAATCATCTATTTTGTGGAAAATCATGACGAAAGAGCCGCCGCACCGCACATTTTGGTGCCAGAACGGAATTGTCCTCTCCTACGGGTTCCCCGGGGGCACCTTGCATATATAAGGAGTGGCCAATGTGATCATTTATCGATTTCAAGCGCATGACCATCTGTTTGGTGGAAAATCATGATAAAAGAGCCGGCACACGGCATATTTTGGTGTTAAAACGGAAATGTCCCCTTTTACGGGTTCCCCGGGGGCACCTCATAGGCTCCAAGAGTGGCCAATGTGGTCACTTAGCGATTTCGAGCGCATTATCATCTATTTTGTGGAAATCAGACGAATGAGCCACCGCACGGCATATTTTGAGTTTAAACGGAAATATTCCTTTCTACAGGTTACCCAAGGCCACCCTCATAGGCTCCAAGAGTGGCCAATGTGGTCAATTATCGATTTCGAGTACATAATCATCTATTTTGTGGAAAATCATGACGAAAGAGCTGTCGCACGACATATTTTGGTGTTAAAACGGAAATGTCCCCTTTTACGGGTTCCCCGGGGGCACCTCATAGGCTCCAAGAGTGGCCAATGTGGTCACTTATGACTTCGAGCGCATTATCATCTATTTTGTGGAAAATCATGACGACAGAACCGCCGCACGGTATATTTTGGTGCTAAAACGGAAATGTCCCCTCCTGCGGGTTCCGCAGGGGCACCTTGCATGTACCAGGAGTGGCCAATGTGGTCACTTATCGATTTCAAGCGCATAACCATCTGTTTGATGGAAAATCATGACGAAAGAGCCGCCGCACGGCATATTTTGGTGCTAAAACGGAAATGTCCCCTCCTGCGGGTTCCCCGGGGGCACCTTGCATGTACCAGGAGTGGCCAATGTGGTCATTTATCGATTTCAAGCGCATAACCATCTGTTTGATGGAAAATCATGACGAAAAAGCCGCCGCACGGCATATTTTGGTGCTAAAACGAAATGTCCTCCTGCGGGTTCCCAGGGCACCTTGCATGTACCAGGAGTGGCCACTTTCATCGGAAGCCCTCTCATGGACCATACATTACTCGTTTTAAGAGAATCTATGAAGAATTAAGATCGAAGGCATATATGGAGCGATTTATCGCTCTTATATGACCGACAAGGTCCCGTGAAGTCGTTTCCGTCACATTGTCTCCAGAACCAGCATATCACCACATAGCCACAAAATTGATGAGTTTATCTTTAACGGTATATAAACTTTGTAATTCGTTATAATTTGACTGTTTTATAAGCATTTAATTTCTAAATATGACCCCAATATCTTATTCGTAAGTTTTTTCTAATATCCGAAGAAGGTTAAATAGCATTAAAAAAATTAGAAATCGAAGTAGAAAGTATTTGTAGAACAAAAAATGATTACATAAAGAAGAATTTTACAACTTCTACCACTATCGAAATGTAATTTAAACCTACTTAAATGGACTTAAGGAGGTTTTTTAATGTTCAACACAGGAATTAGTAATCTTTTTAGGAGGGTGAATTGATAAAACGTTTAGAAAATTTTTTGAGCTTTTTAGTGTAATTACTTGTATAAGAGAGTTTGTAAATCCATTTGATTCCCCACTTGATTGTACCTGAAAGTACTTCGACCTCAACAGTAGTTCTGACGCGACTTGCCGAGTCTGTCAAGGTACAATTATGGTGGAATTAAATGGGATTGTACAAACTGTCTTATGACAAGACTGATAAACGTTGTAGTTATATACATTACGATAGGGCGCTTTGCCCAGGCTTTGTTAAAAACCATTTTTCAAGTGTTTTCTGTAATATTTTCTATGACTACTCCACAGGCAACCTGACTAGAAGAGATAAAAAACTTTAACACAATTATAACATATTGTGATATTTATAACTTATTTTGATACAATTTTGTTCTTAGTAGCCATTATCTTTCAAATGTTGTAAGGATTTTATCATAATATGGTTTAAAAAATGGGGACTTTGTCCAAGGGCTTGACGATCCCTCCCAGGCCATCTGCGAGTTGTGGCGCCTGCCTAGGATTGGTGGGGTTTGACAGTCCTGTTAAACCTCTATAAAAGCTGCATGTATCCGCAAGTAGGCTCCCCAAAGCGACCGTGTGCCGCTCAAAGGCCAAGCCCAAGTCCTGGTGTTAGGTGGGACGCTAACAGCCCTGACACGACGGCCCTCCGCGAGACAGGAGGTTTGCAGGCCCAATAAGCCGCCTAAAACCAATAATACGAACAATATAAGAGATAATGCGACTCGATATAATCGGCAAAGACCTGGCGAGAATAAAGGTCACATTGGAAGCTTAACATGGAACTAAGTCGCTAGGTTTCGCAGGTTGCGACAGGATGATCTACGATGAACATCCCGCAACTTGACGTCGTGGCGCTGCAGGAGATTTGCTGGACAGGACAGATAGTGAAAGCGGGCATCGGGCAGCTACCAAAGCTGTGGCACCACAAACGAGCTGGGAACCGGCTTACAGTGCTGGGAAAGATGCCAACGCGTGATTGGGTGGCAGCCAATCAACGCAAGGATGCAAGCTGAGGATTAAAGGCCGTTTCTTCAACTATAGCATCATCAACGTGCACTGCCCAACGAAGGGAGACCGAGACGAGAAAGAAGCGTTCTATGCCAGCTGGAGCAGACATACGATGGATGCCCACTGCGGGACGTCAAAATCGTCATCGGTGACATGAACGCGCAGGTAAAGGAGGAAATGTAGACCGGTCATCGGACCGGATAGTCGCAATACCGTATCGAAGACAACGGCCAACGATGCATAAACTTGCAGCTCCCGCGGAATGGTAGTCGAAGCACCTTCTTCCCCGCAAAATATCCACAACCACATGGAGATCACCCTAACCAAGAAACGGAAACAAATCGACACGTCTAATCGACGGTAAATTCTTCTCCGACATCACGAACGTCGCACTTACGCAGTGCGAATATTGAATCCGACCACTACCCGTTGCAACTTGCCTGCGCTCAAAACTCTCGACGGTGTACAACACGCGTCGAAGTCGGACGCCGCGGCTTAAATGGGCGGCTACAAGACGGAGACTACCAAGAATACGCGCAGCAGCTGGAAGTGGCACTAACGGAAGAGCAGCTAGGCGCAGCGTCTCTTGAAGATGGCTGGAGAGATATTCGATCGCCATTGGTAGCACCGCAACGCTGCACTGGCAGACGGTGCCCCGGATCGAGAAACGACTGGTATGACGGCGATGTGAGCAGTTAGAAGAGAAGAATGCAGCATGGGCGATTGCTGAACACCGCACGAGGGCGAAGAGGCACGATAAACAGGCGCGGAACAGACAAAACTCGATTTTCCGGAAGAAAAGCGCTGCAGGAAATCGAGACCGTGAAGAGACGGAGCAACTGTACCGCCTAATAACAACGAAAGTTCTGAGAAGTTGAACCGTTCACGTAAGGGCCACGTGCCAGCCCGATATGAGGACATAAACGGGAACCTTTACGAACGAGCGTGAGGTGATCCAAAGGTGGCGCAGCACTCGAAGAGCACCTGAATGGCGATGTGGCAGACGAAGGCGGTGGAGGATGGACCGAGAACGCGCAGGACATAATCTACCGGCTCCGGATCTCCAGAAACCAGGAGGAGATTGGCCGGCTGAAGAACAACAAAGCCCTGGGGTTGACCAACTAGAGAGCTATTTAAACACGGTGGTGAGGCACTGGCAGAGCGCTGCACTGGGTCATTACCAGGATTTGGGAGGAGGAAGTTTTGCCGCAGGAGTGGATGAAGGTGTCGTGTCCCATCACAAAAGGGCGATAAGCTGGATTGTAGCAACTACGCGCAATCACTTGCTGAACGCCGCCTACAAGGTACTCTCCCAAATTATGCCGTCGACTAGCACAATTGAAGGGAGTTCGTGGCAGACCAGGCGGGTTTTATGGGCGAACGCTCCACTACGACCAGGTATTCGCCATTCGCAAGTACCGCAGAAATGTTGCGAATACAACGTGCGCACATCATCTATCATCGACAAAACGCATGATAACAATCGATCGGACCAGCATGGCAGCAATGCACGAAAACGGATTTCGGACAAGACACGAGTTGTACATGGCCATGGTGACATTGGGCTCACTGGTGATCGCGAAAATATACCAGCAGAGAAATTGGACGCATATGGCTGGAAATCGTGCATACTTTGACTCCGCAAGACGCTTCGATCGAATAGAGTTCGCCGCCGTACCAAACTGATAAACGTATTAGACCGGTAGTCTCTACGGACACGAGACCCGACGATGCCGTGGAGGATCGACCTCGGAGTTTTCGAAGGAAAGTGCTGACCCATCTGGGGTGCAGATGGGGACGGTACATGGAGGAGGCGAGAACCACGAGTTGCATAGCTGTTGGGAGAACCATCCATCTCGCGAAAATGGACGACTACGACTCGGTGGGCTGGACGCGTAGCCAGATGTCGACAGTACCCGGTGAAATGGTTCTCGACAACGATCCGACGGGCATAAGAAGGCGAGTGCGCAGCGGCAAGGTGGATTGCTGGAAGATGACTTGCGGACCCTCCGTAGAGCGGTTGGCGACGTAGCATTGGACTACGAATGGAGAAGACTCTTAATACCGCACGGCCACTGGCCTTAGTCTGAATAAATAAATAAATAGTTCATTAGTATTAAATGGTCACCGTGAATCAAATTCACTGGAAAAGAACCAAAACAACGCTCACTAAAAGGACAGTCAAGCGTTCCATCATTAGGTAAGGTATTATACAAATTTTAAAAGTATTAGTGTGACATCAAAGTATTCTTACAATGCTATGGTGTGGTAAAACTGTAAAGTATAAGAAATCAAATTATCGAGTCGATTTTACACTTACCCTATGTACCTTATAAAGCGATGATAAAGCTATTGTTGGTTACGTTGTCAGTAAAATCATTCCAACGTATAATTCAGAATACTGATCTAGTTATAAAAATTTAGTGTACAAACGAGAAATGTCAAAAGGGGATTCAAAATTTATAGCATGATCTGCTTAAAAGGCTGGATTAGCTAGTTCATCCGAGTTGAAATTGTATAATTCTCTCGAAACCAATTTTCCGAATTCTTCAAAATAGCAAATCCTCGAAATATATTTTTTCGGAAATCACATTTCCCAAAATGACTTAAACGAAATGAAATTTCTCGATCAATGATACTTCCACGAAACACACTGCAGTATATCACATTTTCCCGAAAAGATATATCCCTGATGAAAGCGAGCCATTGGCATAACACTATTTGGTCCAAGGTCATTCGGCATAAGGCATTTGGGATAATTATAAATAGCATCAAAAGTGATGGTCATTTGACTTAATGGACTAGGACATTTTTGTTATAACTGAAAGAGTTATTTGCTGAGTAGTGCTGGGTTTAGCAATGGTGAAATAACTCGGTTGGTAGTACAATTAAGACAAAAATCCTTTCATAAAGCATGCACATTAAGGTATAAAGTAAAGATAATTGTTACTCTTCATCGGAATCATGGTTTCCCAGTGAAGCGATGATTAGATGTTTCCTTCTGATGTGGATGTGTTTGCTTGTTTAGAAGTAGGCGCGCCCGTAATAAGGCAATAGCTTGTGATCCTTTCTTTAAAATATGCTTTTCTTCTTCTTCTTATTGGCATTATCCCCCACTGGACGCCCACGCAGCAGTATTCATTGCACTTCCACATTATTAACTGAGAGGTTTCTGAAGAGTACCATTTCTGCATTCGTATATCATGATGTAACACGACAATACTTGTCTAGAAGTCGAGAAAATTTCCGCAGAAATTGTCCCGATCGGACGGATCGAACCCAGCCACCTTCAGCATGGTGTTGCTTTAGCAGTACATCTTACCGCACGGCTATGGAAGGTCCAAAACTATGCGTTGGCCGAAATAATGTATCCTTCTTTAGAAGTAGACGATATTCCGGAATAAGTGTAGTGGGTTTGATCCCTTTATAAATCAGAATGTTTCCAAAAGTAAAATCTGCCTCTTTAATCAATTAATGGGTATTAATAAGAAAACGCAATTATACTTTTGAACAATTGTTACGTCATTTTCGATTGTGAAAAAGATCGACTCAAACTGGCAATTCCGAGCAACGCCAGTCTTTATGAATAGTGTTTTATAACATGTATCATTATGGTGAAAATGAAAAAATTTAGGGTGACTTTGATTTTGACTCCCACTTCATTGTCAGAACTATTTTCCTCCTGTTCTCCGGTCGGGTTCAATTCGTTTCTTCCTGGTTTTTCCGACTGGATGGAGGACACCCTGAATTGTTTGGCTATTATGATTTATTTATGAAAATTTCATTTGTTTTAACGGAACGTTATGATTCCTTTATGAGAATTATTTTTGTAATTGTACATTGCTTTTTAAAAGTGCTAATAAATTTTTGTTTCAGGAACATTCTTTATTGCGCATGGAAATTTTGATATTCTCGGAAGTTTTATACATATTTATTTGTTGTTATAATGATTTGTTTATTGACAATTTCTTAACTTTTTATGAAAAAAAAATTTTTCTATTTTGAAATTTTATTTTGCTGCCGTTATTTTATCAAAATAAAACTCGTAGCTATATAAGTCATACTGCCAGGGCGATTATCATGCGACAATGGCCTTCCACATTCAGCTGATATTTGGCCTTCCGTTTGGTTGCTACACACTGGAACATTATCTTCTTCTAATGAAATGTTTTATTCCTCAGGAAAGGTTACGTTGTCAATACATTATCTAAGTGATTTTTATTTATATCGAGTTCATCACTGCGAAAGGATTACTATTCTATATAAATTAAGCATGTGTTAATGAGCTAAGTTTGGTGCGCCAACATTTGTTCGAGTTGGCGCGAAATTCCTCAAACGTGAAAAGTTGTGAACTCCTCATTAATACAAACGAATCCTGTAGGGAACTGAACAAATTCTCGTAGAAATTAAAACGAATTTAAAGTTGAAATTTTAAAATCTCTGAAAATTGAAATGATATTTAGTGAAATTAAATCGAATTTGAATAAACTAAACACATTTCCAACACCAGCAAATTAAAGTGCGTATCAGTCCGTGGCATTGTCGGCGATACTTGTTAGTTGTTTTGTTATTATTATTCGATAGTAGGCCTGCATGCATTACAAACGCACAAATTATATTATTATTACTGAAAAAGTATCTCATTTAAGTGATTTTATTATAGTCGCCCCTTCATGAATGACTCACGCGACGATCTTTACATTTTCTCGAACGTAGTTTCCGAACACGCTCGAAGAACACCGTCACCAGGAAGTACCGATCTAATGCCTTTATGGCGGTCATGCAAATCTGTTTCGTGTTCAGCTCAACCTGCAACTCTCAAAAGAAACGTGAAAAAGTTCTCATACAGCCAAAACAGCTCAATTAAATTATATTGTTCGGGTGATCAACGTTCGCTGTCGAATCGAATCCCACCCATTTAGAACCTATAGGTAATGGCTACAGATCAGCGTCGGAAGTTTGGGCACAGAACAGCCACGAATTACCCACCCTCGCATGAGCGCTATAACTATATCGTACCGAAGGAATCTCTAGGATTCCGACGTTTTCGTGATCTGTACACAACATCGAATCGAAAGGTTATAAATTCAACATTTATTTTAACCGATTCAATACGGATGGGTCATATATGACCCAGAGAATCAGCTCTAATTTAATCAGTATTAGAGGAAGACTTGCTTCTTCAGCAAAAATGTTCACAGAACTTAACTGTTCCATCTAGGAAAATATTGCCCAGGTCAGGTTATAGGTATACTATTGGATGATCTAGAGCATCCAAACTATCCTTGAGTTCAAGATCAACACCATTTTTTACCACATTTGATTAAATAGATTGAAATTGAAAGTTAACAAGGTATCCTGCACTTTTGTCCTCAGTATAAGTATCTTTTTAAATACCTAAGATACTCCAAGCAGTTCTTGAACTCAGATCTAATATTCAAATCGGTCAACAAAAAGATTTAGGATGTTCTCCTAGTTTTAGGAGTTGGGAAGTCTGAGTTCTTCATTACACCATTACAGATATACCACTCGTTCGGAATACTACGGCACTCCAAATCATCTTAGCAGTACAGATCCTAATATTCATCGATCAACATTCAGATCTTTGATGTCCCCACTAGTTTATGAGTTGGAATAGCTCCAGGAAAGCCCTTTAACATCCATTACGACACACCACAGAATTCGTTCCGGCATCTACGACACTCCAAACTCTCCTTGAGTACAGATCCTAATGTTCAAATCGATCAACATCAGCTCTTCGATGTCCTACAGTTTTATGGAGTTGGAATAGCTCCAGGATTTCTAAAACCATAACAGACCTCCACAGAATTTTAACAGAACACCTCATGACATCTCAAACTATCCTTGAGTCAGATCCAATATTCTAAATCGATCATGCATGCAGATCTTCGATGCTCCACGTGTGCATGAGTTGGAATAGCACCCAGGATACCTCAAATCACCATAACAGACACTCCACAGAATTCGTTCGACACCTCGACACGATGCCACACCACCAGATCTTCGATGTCCCCACTAGTTTTACTGAGTTGGAAAGGCCCCAGGATACCCTCGTGACATAATTTCATGAGAAACCATAGAAATTCGTTCGATAATAACTAGCCCAAACTCTCCTGGTACAGAATCCTAATAGTAATATCGATCAGACAGGTGCTTGATCACCTAATGTTTTTATAGGTGGAATAGCTCCAGCAAAACCTCTACACCTTGTACAGGCACACCAGAGTTCGTTGACATCTACGCACTCAAACTTCCTTGAGTACAGGTCTTAATAGCTAAATCGATCAACATGAAGATCTCCGTATGTTCCTAGTTTTATGAGTTAGAATAGCTCCAGGATCCTCGTAACACCATACCAAAACTCCACAAATCTGTTCGACACCTTACACTCCAAACTATCCTTTGAGTACTGATCCCTAATATTGCTGAAATCTATCAACATGACAGATCTTCAATGTCCCCACTAGTTTTGTGTGCTTGGAATACTCCAGGATACCTCATGAACACCATCACATTCCCTTAGAATTCGTCTGGATCACTTACGACACTCCAACTTCTCCTTGAGTACAGATTCAAATGTTCAAACGAATTCAGCTGTGCATTTGATGCTCCCCATAGTTTTGGATTGAGAATCAGTTACAGGTACCTGCGTAACATCAGTCAGACACTCACATGAATTCGTTCTGACACCTCGACGCACTCACCAGATCTTCGATGTCCCCATCATGTTTATGAAGTTGAATAGCTCCAGGATACCTCGTAATCACTGTTACAGACACTTAGAACTTAGTTTTCAGTATCGGATAATATTCAATACACAGAAATTGTTTATGGCCTTGAGAAAAAAACAAATGAGTGTAAAACTGCGAATCGAATTCTTTAAAATACCTGTGAACTGAGAACAGTCATGAAAAGTTTGCAGTATCAGAGTATCAATTGCTATTGATTATAACACACAACTGCAAACCATTTGGACAAGAAGGCATAATCAGCGTTAGGCATTCGTTTGGTTTTAAATTGGCTTATTATTTCACTCCCAGTCGTTGTTTGGTCAGAAGTCGACCCAACTGGGCACCAACAGGGTCTAATCTGGATGATCGCACGCGCCACTAACTCTCGCTAAGCCAGCGTGACTTGGCTAATGCGGGGAAAACTCCTATCAACGACGACGACGTCGGACGACGAAGAAGAATGTGGGTATGGTAATTGGAAACTACGATGACGACGATTACGAGAATCTCATGGATCAATGAAGCAATGATTTCACGAGCTCGGAGGAGATTGAGGGAAGAGGTTTGCTGCGGGTGGCGTACAAAGTCAAAGTGAGTAATTGAAATCCGCACTCAATGGGTAATTATATCGAAAGGTTCAGACGAATGGATAGATCATGTACAGGGGCACATAAACTGGAGCACGATCACTGGAACTTTCAATCCGCCCTAGGGGAGAGCTTTGTTCAGCTGAGTGTTTTCCAACCTTATTGGGTGAATTTAATGCTGATTTTTATAATAAACTTTTAGACCACAATAAATAGAAGGAACTTACTTTTTGAATCACTCCGTATTTAATTAAAGATAACAAATTGGCTATGACATCGAAATTAAAAAAGAATCAATTAGAAATAATTCCTAAAACTGATGGTTGTTCACTACAACATAAAAGAACGGACAAACTTTTTTCGGTTTATATTTTATTGAATTAATGTAATTAAAATGCATTATTACGACGATTTGTTGTTTTCGATACATTGCAGCTCAATTTACCATTTATAACGAATTAAAATTATCGTGTTTGCCAGTGATTATCTGAAAAACAAAACACCTTCACTATGTTTCTACTTTTTCAACACTGCAAATTTGATTTATTCGTTCTATATACCCCAGGCAAATGTTCAAGAATCAAGTACATTTAATAGCACAATACTACAGCACTTCTGCATCCGGCTCTAGTAAAGTACAGTAGCTGAGTGAATATGCATTTTAATTCAAATTAGTACATGCACCGAACGAAGGCTACCGAGG